>NC_135953.1:23266630-23566630 GCF_053455715.1 Rhinoraja longicauda | reverse complement strand
ACAAAATGCTGGCGTAACTCAGCGGGTCAGGCAGCATCTCGGGAGAGAAGGAATGGGTGACATTTCAGGTCGAGACCCTTCCTCAGTCTGAAGAAGGGTCTCAACCCGAAACGTCACCCATCTTCAGTCTGAAGAAGGGTCTCAACCCGAAATGTCACCCATTCCTTCTCTCCCGAGATGCTGCCTGACCCGCTGAGTTACTCCAGCATTTTGCGTCTACCTTCGATTTTAACCAGCATCTGCAGTTTTTTTCCTATACTGTTAGTACTTACAATGTCCGGGCCTATAGTGCCCCCCGGGCCTAATACGGGACAAGGACGGTCCCGTATGGGACAAACCAATTTAGCCCAAAATACGGGACGTCCCGGCTAATACGGGACAGTTGGCAACCCTACACGGTGGGACTAGTGCAGCTGGGACATGTTGGCCGGTGTGGGCAAATTGGGGCGAAGGGCCTGTTTCCACACTGTATCACTCTATGACTCTATACCGCTGGGCTGTGAGAAGCCTGAAGAAGGGTCTCGACCCAAAAAGTCACCCATTCTTTCTCTCCAGAGATGCTGGCTGTCTCGCTGAGTTACTCCAGCATTTTGAGTCTCTGCGGTGTAAACCAGCATCTGTAGTTCCTTCATACAGTGTCCTCCAGCATTTTGTGTATGTCTACAAAGTAAACCAGCATCCGTAGTTCCTTCATACAGTGTCCTCCAGCGTTTTGTGTGTCTACAGTGTAAACCAGCATCCGTAGTTCCTTCATACAGTGTTCCTCCAGCATTTTGTGTCTACAGTGTAAACCAGCATCTGCAGTTCCTTCATAAAGTGTTCCTCCAGCATTTTGTAACTACGGTGTAAACCAGCACCTGCAGTTCCTTCATGCAGTGTTCCTCCAGCGTTCTGTGTCTACAGTGTCAACCAGCATCTGCAGTTCCTTCATACAGTGTTCTTCCAGCGTTTTGTGTCTACAGTGTCAACCAGCATCTGCAGTTCCTTCATACATTCCTCCTGCATTTTGTATCTACAGTGTAAACCAGCATCTGCAGATCCTTCATGCAGTGTTCCTCCAGCGTTTTGTGTGAATTTCCCAGACTACAATTCCCAGAACACCCAGCGATTCGATCCGCGGAGGGGGGATGGGGGATGCGTGTGACCTGTGACCCGTGACGCAAGCTGTGCGACGTGGACGGTATGCGGGGACGGCGGTTGGAGCGGCAGCGGGAGCGGGAGCGCGCGCTGACAGTGATCGTTCGCCGGTCGGGCCGCGGGAGGGGATCAGCGCGCCCGGTGTCAGCGCACGTCGTGGGTCGTGGGCGAAGAGGAGCGGTGGACAGGCGAGTAAAACCATAAATAAATTACACCCAGGGTTCCGCGCCGTGTACCGGGAGGTGATTACATTCAGGTTGTCAGATATGTCAACACCGGCCTAATAATGGGGAGAGAATTAAACTGATCTTCAAACATTGATCTCGACACTTGTATTGTACACATCCTAACACGTTGGAGTAATGCTTCTATAGTTTCTATGTTCATCTAATGGTCTGAAGGAGGGTCTCGACCCAAAACGTCACCTGTTCCTTTCCTCCAGGAAAGCTGCCTGAGTTACTCCAGCATTTTGTGTCTGTCTTCGATTTAAGACAGCATCTCGAAGGTATTTATTCACAAAATGCTGGAGTAACTCAGCAGGTCAGGCAGCATCTCGGGAGAGAAGGAATGGGTGACGTTTTGGGTCGAGACCCTTCTTCAGACCCTTCTAAGACAGCATCTGCAGTTCCCTCCTACACATTTAGTATCTATCTTCAGTAATCCAGTACAACATGTTTATTGAAACAGCAGAGATAGCCTATCACTTGAATGTAATACATTTAATGTCCAATTTAATTACCAACTTCATTTCTCCGTGGTAACTCTCTCGACAGCAGTTTGAAGAAGGGTCCCTACCCGAAACATCGCCTGTCTATTTCCCTCCACTGATGCTGTCTAACGGAATGAAGGGATATGGGGAAAAAGCAGGGACGCCTCGGGTCGAGAAGGATCTGGACCCGAAATATCACCCATTCCCTCTCTTCAGAGATGCCGCCTGTCCCCCAGATTTTGGATGATCAGCCATGATCGAATGGCAGTGCTGGCTGGAAGGGAGTGGATAAGGGAGAACCAGTCGATGTGTTATATCTGGACTTTCAGAAGGCCTTCGACAAGGTCCCACATAGGAGATTGGTGTACAAACTTAAAGCACACGGTATTGAGGGTTCAGTTTTGAGGTGGATAGAAAATTGGTTGGCGGACAGGAAGCAAAGAGTAGGAATAAACGGGTCCTTTTCGAAATGGCAGGCAGTGACTAGTGGGGTACCGCAAGGCTCAGTGCTGGGACCCCAGTTATTTACAGTGTATATTAATGATTTGGACGAGGGAATTGAATGCAACATCTCTAAGTTTGCGGATAACACGAAGCTGGGTGGCAGTGTTAGCTGCGAGGAGGATGCTAGGAGGCTGCAGAGTGACTTGGATAGATTAGGCGAGTGGGCAAATGCATGGCAGATGCAATATAATGTGGATAAATGTGAGGTTATCCACTTTGGCGGCAAGAACAGGAAAGCAGAGTATTACCTGAATGGTGACCGATTGGGAGAAGGGGAGATGCAACGTGACCTGGGTGTCATGGTACACCAGTCATTGAAAGCAAGCATGCAGGTGCAGCAGGCAGTGAAGAAAGCGAATGGTATGTTGGCATTCATAGCAAGAGGATTTGAGTTTAGGAGCAGGGAGGTTCTGCTGCAGTTGTACAGTGCCTTGGTGAGACCGCACCTGGAGTATTGTGTGCAGTTTTGGTCTCCTAACCTGAGGAAAGACGTTCTTGCCTTAGAGGGAGTACAGAGAAGGTTCACCAGATTAATCCCTGGGATGGCGGGACTTGCATATGAGGAAAGACTGGATAGACTGGGCTTGTACTCGCTGGAATTTAGAAGACTGAGGGGGGATCTTATAGAAACATATAAAATTCTTAAGGGGTTGGAGAGGCTAGATGCGGGAAGATTGTTCCCGATGTTAGGGGAGTCCAGAACCAGGGGTCACAGCTTAAGGATAAGGGGGAAGTCTTTTAGGACCGAGATGAGAAAACATTTCTTCACACAGAGAGTGGTGAGTCTGTGGAATTCTCTGCCACAGAAGGTAGTTGAGGCCAGTTCATTGGCTATATTTAAGAGGGAGTTAGATGTGGCCCTTTTTGCTAAAGGGATCAGGGGGTATGGAGAGAAGGCAGGTACAGGCTACTGAGCTGGATGATCAGCCATGATCATATTGAATGGCGGTAGCAGGCTCGAAGGGCCGAATGGCCTACTCCTGCACCTATTTTCTATGTTTCTATGTTTCTAAGGGCTGAATGGCCTACTCCTGCACCTATTTTCTATGTTTCTATGACCCGCTGAGTTCTTCCAGCACTTTGTGGTTTGCACCAGATTCCAGCATCTGCAGCTCCTTGTATCTTTAACAAATCCCATCCCCATACCAGATACTACGGAAAGTAAATATTTTGAACTACATGTTGTCCCTCAAATACTGCCTTTTGCCTGCACTGAATGCAGAATTGACCACATTATTTTCTATATATTAACAACAATCTTACATTGCAACACCAGTGCAACACATGGAATAATTTTTAAGATAAATGTTTTTTTTCACTATAATTTCACACTGGCTGCTGGATAGCGAATTGGTTTCATGGAAGGAAGCAGAAGGTGATGGCGCATGGTTGTTTTTTGGACTGGAGGCCTGTGTCTAGTGTGCTTCAGGGATCGGTGCTGGGCCCATTGCTGTTTGTGGTTTATATCAACAATTTGGATGAGAATGTAGAAGGCATGATTAATAATTTACAGATGACATTAAAGCAGGTGGTGTCATAGATAGCAAAGATGATTATCAAAAATGGCAGCAGAATCCTGTCAGTGTGTGTAATACAAATATGCTAGGGTAGTTTGAGATCAAGGAGGTGGTGATGTTGAGGCTCTTGAACAACATTAAGGTGGATGTCCTTAGGGCCTGATGGGGTGTCTCCCAGGTTATTGAGGAGAGGCAAGAGAGAAGATTGCAGGGGCCTTGATGAGGTTCTTTGTTTTTTCTCAAGCCATAGGTGAGGTCCTGGCGGACCTCAAAGAAAAAGGGAGAATCTAGGGAACTATAAGCCAGTGAGCCTACAACATCAGTGGTAGGAAAACTATTGGAGCCGAAGGGCCTGTTTCCACACTGTATGACTTCATGGATAATGGAGTATGATTTCTAATTACAAACTCATTTGAGTGTTATGTAACATTGATATTCAGCATATTATACCATCAGAGAATGATAAAGAGGGAGATGTTTTCTTGCAATTTTCTAGTTTATCTAAGGAAAGTTATCCAAAGAGTGTAATTGTGAGACATGTCGTGAAGTTCCCAGTTTCTACGTACGAGCTACAAGTTTGCTGGAACGAATAATATGCTGATAGATGTCCTGAATTTCAGTCTGAATGAAAACATCCAGCTGTATTCAAGATCACTATTCAAAAGCAGTTGTGCATCTTCGTATGGTACTAATACTCAAAAACAAGAATAGAATTCTAGATGTTTTCTTTGATTGTATTACTTTTAGGCATATAACCATATATAACAACTACAGCACGGAAACAGGCCCGTTCGGCCCTACCAGTCCACGCCGACCACTCTCTCTGACCTAGTCGCATCTACCTGCTCTCAGACCATAACCCTCTAATCCCCTCTTATCCATATACCTATCCAATTTACTCTTAAATAATAAAATCGAGCCTGCCTCCACCACTTCCACCGGAAGCCCATTCCATACAGCCACCACCCTCTGAGTAAAGAAGTTACCCCTCATGTTACCCCTAAACTTTTGTCCCTCAATTCTGAAGCAATGTCCCCTTGTTGGAATCTTCCCCACTCTTAAAGGGAAAAGCCTACCCACGTCAACTCTGTCCATCCCTCTTAAAATTTAAAAAACCTCTATCAAGTCCCCCCTCAACCTTCTACGCTCCAAAGAATAAAGACTCAACCTGTTCAACCTCTCTCTGTAGCTTAAGTGCTGAAACCCAGGCAACATTCTAGTAAATCTCCTCTGTACCCTCTCCATTTTGTCGACATCCTTCCTATAATTTGGCGACCAGAACTGCACACCATACTCCAGATTCGGCCTCACCAATGCCCTGTACAATTTTAACATTACATCCCAACTTCTATATTCGATGCTCTGATTTATAAAGGCAAGCATACCAAACGCCTTCTTCACCACCCTATCCACATGAGATTCCACCTTCAGGGAACAATGCACAGTTATTCCCAGATCCCTCTGTTCCACTGCATTCCTCAATTCCCTACCATTTACCCTGTACGTCCTATTTTGATTTGTCCTACCAAAATGCAGCACCTCACACTTCTGGCTTAGATAAAAGTAATCAGCGGTTTTGCATGTTTTTGTATGTTATTTAAATGACTGATTAGAAATAAGTGTATCACAGATAACAAAATACTGGAAATATCCAGGTAGTAAGGCAGCATCTGCCATTTTGATGTCAATCTCAGGAATTGCTGAATCTGGGTCTTCAGTGGTGATGGTAATTTATTGTTTAATACTATATTCACAGGACTTTTTTTTTGTAGCAAGTTGTTTCTTAGTGAACTGTGAAATAGACTTTTTTTTCAGGTCATTGACCTTTCTTCAAAACTGTTCTACAGAAGGATCATTGATCTAAAACATGAACTCTCTTTTTGTCTATCTGTAGTGTCTAGTGCTATATGTTTTCTTTGCTAGTTAATTTTTAATTACTGGCTTCTGCAATATATTTTTCTTCTGATTCATGGCAAATAGATAATCTATAACAGCTTTGGACATCAGGTGCAAAAAAAGTCCACTGAAGGTGAAAAACTTTGGACCTCTAGTTTCAATGTTCTTTCTCTCAAATATTGAACAGTGAGTGCTTCCAGGCAATTGTGGCAGGGACCTAATATGAACCATTCCTTTCCCTGGAGCTGTGCCAAGATCCTGGTGTGAATCCCTGCCCTCCTCGTTCCTACCTCTTATACAATGACATTGGCATGAATCCAGCAATGAATTGTCCTCCCTCTCATTGTAGAAAATCAGTTTGTGAGGGCAGATGATACGCAGATTGTTGTGACAGTGTGGCCACTCAGTCATAGAGAGATACAGCATAGGAACAGGCCCATTGTCACACCAAGTCTACACCAACCATCAAGTACCCTCATTATTTTACTCTCCCCACATTCCCATCAACCCAGGATCTTCCATTCACTAAGGAATTTACGGCTGCCAATTAACCTACGAACGTTCATGTTTTCGGGATGGAAACAGGAACACGTGGGGGAAACCCATACATTCACATGGAAAAAAAACCTTCTCCCAACTTATCCATGTTGACCCAATTGCCCAACCAAGCTAATCTCACATGCCTGTGCATGACCCCAAGCCATTATCCATGTAGCTGTCGAAGTATCTTGCAACTGTCATAATTATATCCACCTCTATCAGTTCTTCTAGCAACTTGTTCCATATATGTACCACCCTCTGTGTGAAAAAGTTGCCAGGTACACTGCCAGGGAAGGTTTAGTTTAATTGAGAGCTACAGCATAGACAGACCCTACAGCCCACTGAGCCCACAGCAACCTTTGATCACCCGTTCACATTAGTTCTCTGTTATCCCATTTATGCATCCACTCCCGACACTAGCAATTTACAGAGGCCAAATAAGCCACAAACCTACATATATCTTTTGGATGTGGGTGGAAATCGGAGTAGCCGGAGAAAACCCACACAGGAAGAATATGAAAACTCCACACAGACAACAGCCAAGGTCAGGATCAAACCCGGGTCTCTGGCTCTGTGAGGCAGCAGCTCTACCAGTTGGAGGAGATGGTGGAGGCAGATACGATAACAGCATTTAAGAGGATTTTAGATAGGCACACAAATAGGCAGGGATTCGATATTGAATTCAATAATTACAGATAACTCATCTTTTCAGTTTGTGTCAGAACTAGCCAGTTTTGCTGCACCGTGTGCATCTGTAACATCAACTCAGTTTCTCTCTTTCCATTGACGCTGCCTAATATTCTGGATATTTCCCACACTGACCAGCTGTGCAAGCTTTTTAATGTGTTTCTTTGTTTGTTTTATCTCTACCAACTGTCCTCGTTAATCTATCAACCAGATGGCTTCATCAACAGTTTATTACAGTACAATCCAAGCCCAGCCCTGTGAATTATATTCTCTTTGTCCAATGCATCCATCGTCCCTGCAGCAAAAAATCAACTTTTTTTTTGTTTATCCCAGTTCTGATTAAGGGTCTTCAAACTGAAATGATAACTCAGTTATCATTGTGTGGGATAGTATTAGTGTACTGGGTGATTGCTGATCGGCGCAAACTCGGTGTGCTGAAAGGTCTGTTCCCACACTGTATCTCTAAAATCTATAGTGAAGATGACAACCCTACCCCATCTTCATTCCTGCTAAAAACTAACTTGAATCTTTCTCTTTCCCAGTTCTGACACAGACCGAAAATGTTAACTATTTCTCTTTTCCCAGATTCTAAGCTTTTCCTGCACTTTCTATTTTTGCTTAAGAATTTGTATTAAAAAAGGGACCTTTTTGTTGATAATAACCAGGTAACCAGGTTAATTTTGTGTATGATATGAAACAGACCAACTGCTGTAGATAGTATGCAGAGGTAAATGGCTAAATGCAAAATTCCGCACTAATGATGGGACGTCCAGGAAACAGAAGAAACGACAGATGCTGGAATCCTGAGTGAAAAACAAACTGCTGGAAGAATTCAGCATGTCAGGCAGCATCTTTGGAGGGAATGGTCAAACAATGTTTTGGGTTGGGACCCTTCTTCAAACAAATGTATAGATGAAGGTAGACAAAATGCTGGAGTAACTCAGCAGGACAAGCAGTATCTCTGGAGAGAAGGAAAGGGTGACGTTTCGGGTCGAGACCCTTCTTCAGACTGATGTCGGGCGTGGGCGGTACAGAGATAAAATGTAGTTGGGGACAGTAAGGCTGGTGGGAGAACTGGGACGGGGGAGGGGATGGAGAGAGAGGGAAAGCAAGAGCTACTTGAAGTTAGATGTACAGATGATCTTTGCTTCCAAGTCTACAGCTCCCTGAAAACGGTAACACCAGTTTAGCAGGGAGTACAAATACCTTACGAGGGACTGAGCTGGTTGTACATTTTGAGAAGGCTCCGCTCTTTCAACGTCTGCAGTAAGATTCTGCAGATGCTCCACCAATCAGTGGCAGTCAGTGCCATCTTCTTCGCTGACGTGTGCTGGGGCAGCAGGGCGAAGGCCGCAGATACCAATAGGATTAACAAGCTCATCAAGAAGGCTGGCTCCGCACTGGGGGTGGAGTTGAATTCTTAGGAGGTGGTCTTGGAGGGGAGGATGCTCCTCAAACTGCGGAGCATCTTGGACAATACAGCTCACACTGGTCAACCTGAGAAGTACTTTCAGCAACAGACTGGTTCCACCAAGATGCAGTACCGAACACCACAGGAGAAGGGTCTCGACGCGAAACGTCACCCATTCCTTCTCTTCCGAGATGCTGCCTGACCTGCTGAGTTACTCCAGCATTTTGTGAATAAATACCTTTGATTTGTACCAGCATCTGCAGTTATTTTCTTATACCACCGGAGATCCTCCTTGCCTGTGGCTATCAAACTGTACAGCTCCTCCCCCTTCTGTTGTGGGGTTGACTGATTGACTTCCCTCCCTCCCCAATCTTTGCACATCTCCAATCCTTTCCACTCGTCACTTAAATTTCATGTTTCATGTATTTTGTGTTTTATGACTGTTGGCAGATCAATTTCCCTCTGGGACAAATATTGTATCGTATCATACAAGATTGGCAAAGAAGTCTTACGGTATAAAAACACAAAATGCGGGAGTAATTCAATGGGTCAGGCAACATCTTAAAAATACAATACAATACAATATATCTTTATTGTCATTGTAAAGGGGTACAACGAGATTGGGAATGCGCCTCCCATACGATGCAATAAATGAATTAGCTAGTCAGTATTAATTTAAACAACCCAATGAAACAAATTAGAACAGTTTTAAAACAGAATAAAGTGCAAGTAGATCTGTGCCGGTTCACTGTGCGATGTGACCATCCAGCTCAGCAGGACCGGTTCATAGCAGCTATGGCCCTGGGGATGAAGTTGTTCCTGAGTCTGGAGGTGCAGGCATAGAAGGCCTTGTATTGTCGTGCCCGATGGTAGAAGTTCGAACAGACTGTTGCAGGGGTGTGAAGAGTCTTTGTGGATGCTGGTGGCTTTTCTGAGGCATCGTGTGTTGTAGATGCCCTCCAACGCTGGTAGCTGTGTTCCAATAGTCCTCTGAGCTCTATGGACGCTGAAGAGCTTTCCTCTCTGCCTCCGTGCAGCTGAGATACCCCACAGGGATGCCATGTGTTAGGATGCTCTCTATGGTGTAGCGGTAGAAGGTCTTCAGCAGCTGTTGGGGTAGACCAGACTTTTTCAGTGTTTTTAGGTAGAACAGTCGTTGCTGTGCCTTCATGACCAGTGCAGCAGTGTTATTGGACCATGTTAGGTCCTCCGAAATGTGAGTGCCCAGAAACCTGAAGCTGGACACTCTCCCCACACTGTCCCCGTTGATAAAGATCGGGGCATATTCCCCGTTGTGTGACCTACGGAAGTTGATGATCAGCTCCTTGGTCTTGGTGGTATTTAGGGACAGGTTGTTATCAGAGCACCAGTCCGCCAGGTTCTGTACCTCCGCTCTGTATTTTGTTTCATCAAATGATAGGCAGAGTTTTGGGTCGGGACTCTTCTGTCTGAGGAAGGGTCCCGACTCAAAATGTTGTCTGCCCATGTACTCCAGAGATGCTGCCTGACCCGATGAATTACTCCAGAACTATAGTTTCATGCTCTAGATTCCAAAATCTGCATTTGCTCATGTCTAAGGCTTATGTTATGCTTGCCTTCATCTAGCAGAGCGTCGAATATAAGAGTCAGGAAGTCATCTTGCAGCTTTATAGGACTTTGTTTATGGAGCATTGGAGTATTATCTGTATTACTGGTCATCCCTTAATAGTAAGGATGTGGAGACTGTAGAGAGAGTGAAAAAGAGTTTTTCCAGAATGCTATAAAATGTAATTAAAAGAAACTGCAGATGCTGGTTTTTCTCAGATAGACACAAAATGCTGGAGTAACTCAGCGGGTCAGGCAGCATCTCTGTATTCATCATATGTATTCTACTTCTATCCTCTTAATATCATCTACAATATCTTTAATTAGCTGCCAACTCATCTTACTTTTCTTCCCAATCTTGTAACCTGCAATATTAAGTTACTAATCCAGTCCTTTTTTGAGTCATGTTTCTGTTAACTAGATAATATGGCTATTATATTTGTAACATTATTCACCGCATTTTGCATTTATTTTTGCACTTTTCAAGTCTGCTCCCATTGAATATTGTACTGTATCCCTCTCTATTCCTTTCTAACATTACCATGTGTTAGGATCAACTGTTCCTCTTTTTATTATTACAATACATTGGTGTAGATAATAACCCTGCCAAGCTTTCTTCAATATATGAAGCAGTGTTTATTTTTATGAGAGTTAATCCAAAAGATTAAACTTCTACAAGAAATATTAAACAAAGGGGCTTGAGAAAACGGCAATTGAAAAATGTTGTTACGATATTTCATTTAAGGCTGACTCCAAAGAAAGTGGTAAAATAGATTTATTATTATGGAATACTTGCGACTGTAGCTGTACATAATTGCAAAGTAAACCTTTTTTCTCCCATGTTGGAGATCTTATTTTTGCTCTTTCTTTGCTTGTTATACCTATGTTTTTGATTAAAATGATAATCAAGAGCTCTGTACTCTTCCCACAAAAATATACTACCATGCATTTCTATGTTAAGCTTAATTTGTCACTTATTTACCCTTTCTGTTGCTTTATTATTGCCCTCCTGTGATCTGTTGTAGCCCTCAGTATTGACTGATATTCAACCCCCTCACCTGTATCCACCTATCACTTGCCAGGTTCTGTGCCACCTCCACCTCTTTTTCAGCTCCCCCCCACTTCAAGTAGTTTGAAGAAGGGTCCTGACCCACAAAGTCACCTATCCATGTCTTCCAGAAATGCTGCCTGATCTGTTGAGTTACTCCTGCACTTTGTCTTGTTTTGAAAACCAGCATCTGCAGTTCCTTGTGGCTATATATTTATAAAAAGTAGCAAAAAGAAACAGATGGGAAATGATAATTTATTTTATAAGCTGTGAGTTACGGTGATCTCAAATGGAACCTTAAGTCTCATTAATTTGACAAGTGGTTTCTATTTACCTGAAGGGTTTGCCTTATTTGGGCGGGTAAAAGAAACAGATGGATTGTCAATGCATTTTATGTAACCAATCTACAATGTCTTTGCATTTAGGTTCTAATCAAAGTGATGTCCAAATAATCTGGATCAGGTACCGTGCGCAAGTGGAGATGGGTGCAAACAGTAGCAGCACTGCTGAGATCGCAAGTAATGATTACCTTAAGCGTCTTGCTGGTACTGAATCAATCTCTGAGAATGATCCATTCTGGAATCAACTTCTGTCATTTACTTTCACTACACCAACTAATGGGTAAGAATATGATATTAATAAATGAATATTATTCACTTTAAATTAACTGAAGCAGTGTAGTGATCATTAAATGATTATTAATTTAAAATTCACTATCATGTTGATGCTTTTACATTCTTCAATCTTACTATTTCTGTTACTTTAATAATTCCACTTTAATTGATAGTAATTTCAATGTGATTTACCTACAATAAGTGTGCTTATAACTTTAAACATTTTTTTAACTACAGATGTAGCTGTGTTTACCTTGTGCTTACTTTATTTTGGTGCAGCAGTGATACTGACCATGGCTTATATGAAGGAAAAGTAATCAAGTACAGAAAAAAAAGTCTCAGAAGGATTGCAGCATAGAGCAAAGCCATTAGACATAGACATAGAAAATAGGAGCTGAAGTAGGCCATTCGGCACTTCGAGCCAGAGGAGTTGAGTAAAGGAGCAAAGAGGTCCTTCTGCAATTGTACAGGGCCCTAGTGAGACCGCACCTGGAGTACTGTGTGCAGTTTTGGTCTCCAAATTTGAGGAAGGATATTCTTGCTATTGAGGGCGTTTACTAGGTTAATTCCCGGAATGGCGGGACTGTCATATGTTGAAAGACTACTGCGACTAGGCTTGTATACACTGGAATTTAGGATGAGAGGGGATCTTATCGAAACGTATAAATTATTAAGGGGTTGGACACATTAGAGGCAGAAAACATGTTCCCAATGTTGGGGGAGTCCAGAACCAGGGGCCACAATTTAAGAATAAGGGGTAGGCCATTTAGAACGGAGATGAGGAAGAACTTTTTCAGTCAGAGAGTTGTGAATCTGTGGAATTCTATGCCTCAGAAGGCAGTGGAGGCCAATTCTCTGAATGCATTCAAGAGAGAGCTAGATAGAGCTCTTAAGGACAGCTGAGTCAGGGGGTATGGGGAGAAAGCAGGAACGGGGTACTGATTGAGAATGATCAGCCATGATCACATTGAATGGCGGTGCTGGCTCGAAGGGCCGAATGGCCTCCTCCTGCACCTATTGTCTATTGACTATACCGGCAGAAATCAGCCGTTGAAATAACCACTGTTAAGTCCTCGCCAATAGTGCGGCTTACAAATTAAAACTATAACCAATGGCAGCGGCCTGCATTCGAGTGAGGACCCCCTCCTTGGAAACAAAGTGCTACCGGCCATAGACTTGGCGCGCAAAGTAATACACACAGCACTATCGGTTTGGTGCGCAAAGTTTTGAACAAAGCTCTGTCGGCTACAACGCTAACAGCCACAGAGCTATGAAGCTTTAAACACAGTGCTACCAGCCTCAGCGCTATGAGACTTTAAACATAGCGCTACCAACCACAGCGCTATGAGGCCTTGTAACTTAGTGCTACCAGCCACAGCGCTATGAGGCTTTAAACAAAGCGCGACCACTCTCCGCGCTATCAGCCACGGACTGTTTGGGCAAAACTTATTATATCTCGTTCCTGCTTTCTCCCCTTATCCTTTGATTCCATTAGGCCTAAGAACTATATCTGACTCTCTCTTGAAATCCTGTGAATTGGCCTCCACTGCCTTCTGTGGCAGTGAATTCCACAGATTCACAACTCTCCGGGTTAAAAACTTTTTCCTCATCTCAGTCCTAAATGGCCGACCCCTTATTCTTAAACTATGAACCCTGGTTCTGGACTCCCCCAACATGGGGAACATTTTTCCTGCATCCAGCCTGTCCAATCCCTTAAGAATGTTATATATTTCTATAAGATCCCCTCTCATCCTTCTGAATTCCAGAGAATATAAGCCCAGTCGATCTATTCTTTCATCATATGTCAGTCCCATCATCCCGGGAATTAACCTGGTGAACCTACGCTGCACTCCCTCAATAGCAAGAATGTCCTTCCTCAAATTTGGAGACCAAACCTGCACACAATACTCCAGATATGGTCGCACCAGGGCCCTGTACAACTGCAGTAGGACCTCCTTGCTCCTATACTCAAATTCTCTCGCTATGAAGGCCACCATGCTGTTTGCTTTCTTCACTGTCTGCTGTACCTGCATGCTTACTTTCAGTGACTGATGTACAAGCTGCACCATCGGTGTGACCATCTCTCGATTACTTCAATCTATGACTTCCTCACTCTTCCGGATGAGCCTGAAGTCATCCAGCTGCAGCTCCACTTCCCTAACATGCTCTTTAAAGAGCTGCACCTGGAAGCACCTCCTGCAGATGTGCCACATTGGCTGTCTTCCTGAGTCGCCCACAGGCCGAGCACTCCTGCTAGCTTCCACTAGCACTAGCTTCCAACCCGCCGACACCAGGTCCAAGTTGCACTCTGAAACAAACAGAAAGTGACAGACCAAACCTTATACTGAAATCACCCTTGAGCCAAAGCCTCAATGTCCCACTCTTACTCTGTCCACTCTTACTCTGTCCATTCCAGCTATGGCCTCTTCACTATGGCGTGCCATCCTTTTATTGCCAGCTGTTTAGTTCTGTTTAGAGATACAGCACAGAAACAGGCCATTCGGCCCACCGAATCCATGCCGACCAGCGATCCCCGCTTATTAACACTATCCTACACACACTAGGGACAATTTATTTTTACATTTACCAAGCCAATTTTACCTACAAACCTGTATATCTTTGGAGTGTGGGAGGAAACTGAAGATCTCGGAGAAAACCCATGTGGTCACAGGGAGAACGTATAAACTCCATACAGACAGCTCCCGTAGTCGGGATCGAACCCGGGTCTCTGGCGCTGCAAATGCTGTAAGGCAGCAACTCTACCGCTGTGCCACCGTGCCGTCTTTTATTACCCAATTACCAACCTGTGAGACTTGCCTTAACTTAACTCCATGCTTATCTAAATGATTTATTCCTGAATTGTCCCCATTGCTGACGTTAAACGGACTAGTCTGCAGTTACTGAATTATCACAACATCCTTTTTTGAACAATTTTCCATTTGCCAATTTTCCATTTCTTGGATACCATTCTTGAATATTTAGATGCTTGGAAGATTATGCCTACATCCTCTACAATTTCCTTCCTTGCTTCACTCAATAACCTTGGGTGCATTTTATCTGGACCGGGTCATTTAATCTCTTTAAATGCAATTAACCTTTCTAGTAAAAAGCAAACTACTGGAGGAACTTAGAGGTCAGGCAGCATCTGTGGAGTGATATGGATAGATGACGTTACAGGTTGGGACTCATCTTCAGATGTGTAGATCCGGAAAAGTTGCACTCGAACTGGGCTTTTACAAGAACAGAACAGAACAGAACAGAACTTTATTGTCATTCGGTCAAATACCGAATGAAAAAAAAAAAAAAAAAGCTCCGCAGCAAATGAATTTGGGATTCTTAATGCCATCCTGAATGTTGCCCCTTTGGGTGGTTATGTGACAGGGATTCCCGCAAATCTATGAAAATTTTATACTTTTTTAAAAGACGCTTCAAAAATACCCATTAATCTTGTACCCCGGTAATCTTTGCCATATTGGAGCTGAGAGTTGATCTCAGGACACTGATGTGAACCATGTTGTATATCCATTGTGGGTGACAATGTCTCAATGTAAACCTTTACTAATGGGTACTGCTGATCAGTTCAAACAGATTGGAAGAGGACCTTTGTTTTTTTGATGTTTAAGGTCTATAGTTTTATTCACCTCATTGTCTTGAGTAGTTGATAACTCGGATGGCCTCTGAATATCGCCATATGCACTTAGAAACTTTGGAGTGATTGAAAACTGAGATCCTTGGAATCTATAACTGTTAATAGAAAATGCTGAATTCAATCAGGAGTTAAGGCAGCATTTATGGAAAGAGAATCATAAGAGAAATCTTGGATTGAAGATTCTTTGTCAGACAGTTCTGACAAAGGCTCTTTGTCCTGTAAAGTTAACCCTATTTGTCTTTCTAAGCCTGCTATCTAAACCTGAGTGTTTTTCCAAAAAATTCTGACCTTAGTTCTGGAGTGGATGCAACATAGGTTGAACATTTTTCCATTGCTCCTCTAGATTTCCTCTATTCCAGCGAATTTCTGTAGACGAGGTATAATTTTTGTAGTGAGAAATATTAAGAAATCCATGGTTTGATGCCATGACCTCACTTGACACCATTCTACTTTAGGACTATTAGTTTAGTTTATTGTCACATGCACTGAGGTACAGTGAAAAGCTTATTAGTTAAGAGCTTGACTTGCATGTCATAATATAGTTGACGTAGGACCAAGACAGATTGTTGAGGGAAGCCAAATTTAAAAAGGATCCTCCATGGCCCTTCAATTGAGGGTCAAAGGCTTATGTGCAGTCAACAAAGGCTGTGTATGGGTGGTTCATATCATTCCCAGGATTTCACATGGAAGAGCTACATGGTGAAAATCATGCCTTCAGAGGAGAATATACCAAGGATAAGCAACTAGGTCTTGGATGAAGATAGAATCCCAGTTCAATTGTAAATCATGTCTTAGGGCTACTTCCAATAAAGGTTCAAAGCCTCGTCTTCCACAACTGGAAAGAGGGGGCTATGTAAGGGGCCTCAGAGAGAAGAGTGGCCTCAGAAAGAAGAGGGACCTCAGAGATTATGACCATCTTCCAGAAACAAGATAAATCTGATTTTGATAATGGCAGGGACATCCTGCCAACGGAAAACTGGTCATCAGGTGTGTTGTTGCATGTGGTGTAGGAAGGACATTGTTGCTATTGAGGGAGTGCAGGAAGGACATTCTTGCTTTTGAGGGAATGCAGCGTAGGTTCACCAGGTTAATTCCCGGGATGGCGGGACTGATGAAAGAATGGGTCGACTGGGCTTGTATTTGCTGGAATTTAGAAGGATGAGAGGGGATCTTATAGGAACATATGAAATTCTTAGAGGATTGGACAGGGTAGTTGCAGGAAAATGTTCCTGATGTTGGGGGTGTCCAGAACCAGCGGTTACAGTTTATGAATAAGGGGTAGGTCATTTAGGACTGAGACGAGGAAAAACTTTTTCACCCAGAGAGTTGTGAATCTGTGGAATTCTCTGCCACAGAAGGCAGTGGAGGCCAATTCACTGGATGTGTTCAAGAGAGAGTTAGATTTAGCTCTGAGAGCTAAGGGAATCAAGGAATATGGGGAAAAAGCCGGTACGGTGTAGTGATTTTGGATGATCAGCCATGATCATATTGAATGGCAGTGCTGGCTCGAAGGGCCGAATGGCCTACTCCTGCACCTATTTTCTATGTTTCTTTGTTTCCCTTTTTTGAGTGTAATGCATCAGTAGCCAGAAGAGGGCACTCATGTTCTTTTTGCTGTTTATAACCCAAATGATCAAGTCCAGACGAGTCCAGCTATAATGAAAATCTTGCTTGCAGCAGCATCACAGGCAAATATAGACAGACTCATTCAACACACAAAAACATGAATTATACATATTTTACAGGACAATGAAAAGAAAAAGATTGCAAAAAGCAAGACATTAATGCAAAACACTATCTGAGGAAGGTTCTTGACCCGAAACGTCACCCTTCCTTCTTTCCAGAGATGCTGCGTGTCCTGCTGAGTTACTCCAGTTTTTTGCGTCTATCTTTGCTTTAAACCAGCATCTGCAGTTCCTTCCTACACATTAGAAAACAAGTCCCTGGCAGTGCAAGAGATGGTCCTTAGTGTTCCATTGCTGAAGCAGGAATAGATAGGGTTGTGCAGGTCACTATAAGAAATTTCATGTTCAGTTGGTGTGGATCCTTGATGATAAGAGTGGGGAAGGCTGTGTCCACAATGGGTGGGCTGAGTCCACCACTCTCTGCAGCCTATGCATGCCCCTGCATTGGAATTGCTGTATTGGAATTTCGATGGACGTGTTGATGCCCAACTTCTACCAACACATCACGTGTGTCACCAGGGGGGAAAGAACTTTGGACCACTGCTACACGCCGTTCAGGAAAGGCTACAAGGCCGTTTCTCTCCCTCCTTTTGGGAAATCTGACCACGCTGCCATTTTCCTGCTGCCGGAGTACAAACAGCGGATAGTACGGGAAGCGACAGTGACGAGGGACGTAAAGCGGTGGTCTGACCATTCAGAGGCCATGCTGCAGGATGCACTGAGCGAAGTCGACTGGAACATGTTCCAAGCAAGTTCCAGAGACGTAAATGAGTTTGCGGAAGTGGTTACGGACTTCATTGCCACAATAGCCGATACCATCATCCCCATGGTAAGGGTCAGTATCTTCCCAAACCAAAAACCCTGGGTGGACAGGTCTATTTGCGTGGCCTTGAATGCTCGCACCGCTGCTTACAACTCCGGCCTGGCATCCAGCAACATGGACGACTACAAGGGAGAGTCCTACCGACTGCGAAGGGCAGTGAAGGATGCAAAAAAGAGGTACCGGGACAAGATGGAGTCACAGATGGAGCAGCAGGACACCAGGCGCCTTTGGCAGGGGCTACGGACTATAACTAGCTACAGGTCCAGCACCCCCTCAACCGGAAGTGCCGGCTCCTCCTTAGCTGATGACCTGAACTCTTTTTACGCACGGTTTGAGACGCGTAACACCACCAGCTCGCCGTCTAAAAACAGCACCGAAGGGGCGCTGGCTAGCGAGGCTGGAGGGGGATCCACCGCCGGGGATGTGCACACATTCTCGGTGTCCGAGCATGAGGTGAGGTGGGCTCTGACGCGTGTGAACACGAGGAAAGCTGGAGGCCCAGATGGTATATCTGGGCGAGTACTAAAGTCTTGTGCAACTCAGCTTGCTCCAGTGCTCACCACAATATTCAACGTCTCCTTGGCAAAGTCCGTGGTCCCTGCATGCTTCAAAAGATCCATCATTGTACCGGTGCCAAAGAATGCCTCTCCAGCGTGTTTAAATGACTACCGACCGGTGGCCCTCACCTCGGTTGTCATGAAATGCTTTGAGAGGCTAGTTAAGAAGCACATCTGCGCCCTCCTTCCTCGCAACATGGACCCACTACAGTTCGCATACCGTCCGAACAGGTCCACGGATGATGCGGTCTCCCAGGTTCTACACACCGCTCTCTCTCATCTGGACAGCCAGGGGGGCTATGTGAGGATGCTGTTCATTGACTTTAGTTCAGCATTCAACACAATAGTCCCCAGCAGACTGGTTGAGAAGCTGCTGGAACTGGGGCTTAGCACCCCTCTGTGTGCCTGGGTCCTGGACTTTCTCACTGCCAGGCCCCAAGTGGTCAGGATGGGGGAACACACATCTAGCTCCCTCACCCCGAACATAGGATCCCCCCAGGGCTGCGTCCTTAGCCCCCTACTGTACTCCCTGTACACACATGACTGTGGGGCCAGGTTCAGCTCAAACTCCATCATCAAGTTTGCTGATGACACTGTGGTGGTGGGCCGGATCTCCAACAACGATGAGAAGGCCTACCGGGAGGAGGTGGCTGATCTGGCACTCTGGTGTCAGGACAATAGCCTCCTCTTGAATGTCACTAAAACAAAGGAGCTGATTGTGGACTTCAGAAGGGCTAAACATCCAAGGACGTACACGCCACTCGAGATAAATGGGTCTATTGTGGATAGGGTGAGCAGTTTCAAATACTTGGGAGTCCGCATCGCAGAGGATCTGACGTGGGCAACGCACATTGCCGCACTGGTGGGTAAGGCTAAGCAGCGCCTTTACCACCTTAGACAACTGAGGAAATTCAGAGTGTCGCTGAGGATCCTTCATTGCTTCTACTCTGGGGCTGTAGAGAGCATCCTGTCCGGCAACATTACAGTCTGGTTTGGGAACAGCTCTGCCCAGGACAGGATGGCCCTGCAGAGAGTAGTGCGTTCGGCAGAACGCACCATGGGAACTACACTCGTCCCCCTGCAGGACCTATACATCAGGAGGTGCAGATCCAGAGCAAGCAAGATCATGAGGGACCCCTGCCACCCCAGTAACGGACTGTTCCAGATGCTACGATCAGGCAAACGTCTCCGCTGTCACGCTGTGAAAACGGAGAGGATGAGACGGAGCTTCTTCCCACAGGCCATCAGGACTGTCAATTTTTATAACCCCAGAGACTAAATTTTTGTCGACACTTTTTGTGCTATGTTTAGTAACTTATTAACTTTATTTATATGCTGTAATTCTTTTTGTGCACAACCCGCAGGCATTGCCACTTTCATTTCACTGCACATCGAGTATGTGTATGTGACAAATAAATTTGACTTGACTTGACTTGACTAGTGAGGAGATGTTGTTTCCACAGATTGATGTCCACTGATAGAGTGGATGTGGAATTCATTGCCACAGAAGGCTGTGGAGGCCAAGTTTATTTTTAAGGCGGTGATTGACAGATACTTGATTAGTATGAGTGTCATAGATACTTAGACAATAGGTGCAGGAGTAGGCCATTCGGCCCTTCGAGCCAGCACCGCCATTCAATGTGATCATGGCTGATCATCCACAATCAGTTCCCCGTTCCTGCTTTCTCCCCATACCCCTTGATTCCGCTAGCCCTAAGAGCTCTATCTAACTCTCTGTCAGGGGTTACGGCGAGAAGGCAGGAGAATGGGGTTGAGAGGGAACGATAGATCAGCCATGGTTGAACAGCGGAGTAGACTTGATGGGTCGAATGGCCATCATGCACTATATAACTTATGATGAGGAAGTTAATGATCAAGTTGCAAAGGGAGCTATGGAGGCCCAAGTCTTGGAGCTTGATTATGACTTGTGGAGGGATGAATGTGTTGAAAGCCAAGCTGTAGTTGATGAATAGCAGCCTGATGTATGTGTTCCTGTTATCCGGATGGTCCAGAACAAAGTGGAGAACTTGCTGTTGATCTGTTGTGGCAGTAATTAAATTGAAGCAAATCCAAGTCATTTCTGAGGCAGGTGTAAATTTGTGCCATAACCATTCTCTGAAAGCACTTCATTACAGTTGATCTAAGTGCTACCGAACGGTAGTCGTTGAAGCTGGTCATCATGCGCTTCTTGGGTACCCGTACAATATGATGCCCTTTTGAAGCATGTGGGAACCTCAAACTGCAGAAACAAGCAGATGAGAATGTCCTTGAAACTCCAGCCATTTGGTCTACACAAGTCTTTAGCGCTCGGCCAAGTACACAGTATGGGTCGAATACTTTGGGTGGATTCACCTTCTTGAAGGATGCTCTGATGTCTCTCACACACTGAGATTTGTTCTTTGAGGGTTGTGGAGGTTTGTATAAGTATGTCATTGTTCTGCCTCTAAAAGTGTACGTAAAAGGCATTGACCTAATCTGGAAGTGACGTGACGTGTCATTGGTACTTATGCTACCCGCTTTTGCCTTGTAGGAGGTGAGATAGTGCAAGCCTTGCCACAGCCGTCGAGAGTCCATCTGTGACTCCAGCTTAGTCGAAGTCTCCATGCCCTCATGGTAGCCTCCAGGAGGGTGTGCCTGGAAGAAGTAGTATTGCCACATGGTCAGATGTTCCAAAGTGCTGTGAAGAATGGGGTGGTAGGCGTTCCTGATGGTGGTTTAGCATTCAAATGTGTTGGGTCCCCTTCTGTTGAAGGTGATATGTTGTTGGTGGTTCGGCTGATACTTCTGAAAGCCAGCTCAGCGATGATACGGAATGCTTCAGGCTATGCCGTTTCCTGCTTGTGATCATGGCGCTCAGCTCCTCAAATGCTAGCTTGACATCTATATATATATTTCTTTGGTGAATATTTCGGTATTATTTGCTATCATCACAAACTGTTTGTTTGTTACTGTTCCATTTTGCATGAGTGCTGAAGGAGGGCAAGAGATCTGATCTGTGGAGATGGAGAGTGGGGAACAAGAAGTGAGACCGTGGAAACAAAGGAAAGATGCTTGAGACATGGAACAGATGGTACAGAGAATATCAAATGCCAATGGATGACTTTTGAAACAGTAAAATAACCTTCTGATTCAGATTATATTCTAAACTGGGTGTATTTTCTGAATTTTCCTATCCCTCCCCAAAGGCTCTAAGTTCATACTAGGGTGAAATAAATGTTGAAGCTTGTTTATCTGTGCAGGCTATTTATCTACATATTCTATCAAACTAAGTGTCATGCTAATGTCTGGGTGCATGTATATGCATGTCTGCGTCTTTGTGTTAAGTCTGCGAAGCAGAAACTGGCCTCTAAACTAAACTAACCTTGTCATTGGACCAGGAATTTGCCCAAGTCCTAAGTCCGAATGGGTTAACTCTGAATCTAGGAGAGGAACTTCGGTGATTTCTGCATTACCTGCTCGGTGATAAGTGTCGACAACTGTTTCCCTGACCATCACCTAAACAGGTCTGTTATGTCAATGAACCTGGCCCCTCAACAACCATGGTGGTGGAAATAGAAACATTGCTGAATTAGAAGGCCATGAGCAGATTACTTCCCCTCAGCAAAGGCAGACGTCATTATGATGAAATTCCATAACTCAATTTGTTCGGCAGTCAAGTCACGAGTGTTTTATTGTCGCATGTTCCGAGATGGAACAATGAAATTCTTATGTGTATGAAGGAACTGCAGATGTTGGTTTAAACCAAAGATAGACACAGAATGCTGGAGTAACTCAGCGGGACAGGCTGCATTTCTGGAGAGAAGGAATGGGTGATGTTTCGATTTAGGTTTAGAGATACAGCGCGGAAACAGGCCCTTCGGCCCACCGAGTCCGCGCCGCCCAGCGATCCCTGCACATTAACACTATCCTATACACACTAGGGACAATTTTGTTTACATTTACCCAGTCAATTAACCTACATACCTGTACGTCTTTGGAGTGTGGGAGGAAACAGAAGATCTCGGAGAAAACCCACGCATGTCACGGGGAGAACGTACAAACTCCGTACAGTCAGGATCGAACCTGAGTCTCCGGCGCTGCATTCGCTGTAAGGCAGCAACTCTACCGCTGCGCCACCGTTTCGGGTCTTCAAGTAAGAATGAAGCAGCACAGCAGATATATAAACATAGTACTCTGTAAGCATCATAATAAACAACATATAAAGTTTGAAGAACTTTCTGAAACTTTCTAAAATCTGAAGAAGGGTTTCGACCCGAAATGTCACCCATTCCTTCTCTCCTGAGATGCTGCCTGACCTGCTGAGTTACTCCAGCATTTTGTGAATAAATACCTTCGATTTGTATCAGCATCTGCAGTTATTTTCTTACACAACATATAAAGTTCAGTAATAGTGCAAAGTCAAAAACAATGCCCCCAAGTCGATGTAGTTTGGAGCTTATTTATATATTGTAGTGTTTAATAGCCCAATGTTTGTGGGGCAGAAGCTGCTCCTGAGCCTGGGCCTTACAGTTTTCAGGCTCCTATACCTTCTTCCCAATGGCAGGAGTGAAATGAGAGTTCGGCCAGGATAGTGTTGGTCTCTGATGATGCTGATTGCCATTTTGAGGCAGCGATCGTTGTAGGGGAGGTCAATACCAGTGATGGACTGGGCAGTATTCACTACCTTTTGTAAATTTTGTTCATGGGCATTCGAGTGGCCAAACCATGCCTCATGCAACCAGTCAATATGCTCTCTACTGTACACCGGTAGATATGAGAGTATTCATGGACATACTGAATCTCCTCAATCATCTAAGGAAATAGAGGCATTGATGAGCTTTCTTTATGATTATATCAATGTGCTGGGTCCAGGACATATCTTGAGAGATATGCATGCCCAGGAATTTGAAGTTTTTGACTCTCTCCACCACTGTCCTATCGATGAAACTGATTTATGGGTCCTTCACCATCCTCTTCCAAAGTCAACAATCAGTTCCTTGGTTCTATTGACATTGAGAGCGAAGATTGTTGTTCTGGCACCAAATGAAACTTGGCACCTCACTCATAGCCTGCTGAGAAGTTATAGTTACTGCCCTGCTTTGTGCTTTGGACTCATGGACAGTCTGCAGTAGGTACCTGTAAGTAGCAGAGAAGTACTACTGAAGAAATAATTATCCTTAAATTTGACAGGCAGGATAGGCAAACCAATATCAATCCACTCTCCCAGGCCAGTATCACCAGCATGGAGGGAGATACAAAATGCTGGAGTAACTCAGCGGGACAGGCAGCATCTCTGGAGAGAAGCAATGGGTGACGTTTCGGGTCGAGACCTCTCTTCAGACTCAGTTCAAGATTTAAACCAGTCTGCAGTTCTTTCCTACACATTTTCACCAGCATGGAGGCTGTGTTCATGTTCAATCAGCTCCAGGGTTAGGCCACATCATTCAATGCTTGACGTCAGCAGAATGTGGATCGGATCCTTTATCCACCTTGGAATTTATGGACGTAAAGTTGATGTATCCGCACTCCCAAGAGACTTCCAAAGAAGGAAAGGTAAAATACAGCCTTCCAGCAAGATTCCCAGCATGGTAATTCGGATTTTTCTTTCAATCCCACCTTACCTTGCCCACAACGTTTAGTCAGGAAATCAGTGCAGTTGTCACGTTGTACCGTCATCAGTTAATTTTCATAAATATGAACCTGGGACCATTTGTTATAAACGGTTTGGTCCTGTAACATGCTATATTGCATGGTACCCTCAGTGCCTCTGAAAAACTATTGAAAAACATTCTTGAACTGCAATATTAAATAATAGTCAGAAACTCAGATTGATACATAAGAAATATTTTTGCATAGGTTTATGTTTCACATATTGCGGAACTGTTTTTATTTTTATTTTATGATGCCAAATGTCTAGATGCTTTTACTGAGAGTTTGCATACATGCCCCATGTTATGTGACTATTGGAAAAATTGCCGTATGATTTAGCGCTGCAAATTTATTTTCTGTGAAGTTGATTGTTGTTAAGAGATTTATTTGGTACATTGTCTGGAAAACCCCAAATGCCTATTAAAGTAACATTCCTAGATTTTTAACAATATTGCAAAACAAAAACAATATGCTTGTGGCAGCATGAAATATATATTTTGAAAAGACACAAAGTGGTGGAGTATCTCAGCAGATCGGGCAGCATCTCTAGAGAACATGGATAGGTGATGTTTCGGGTCGGGACCCTTCTTTGGCCACGCTTTGGGTTGGGACCCTTCTTCAGACCTGCGGAGTTACTTCAGCATCTGCAGTCCCTTGTATCTCTATGGAATATACATGACTGCAGAATTTTGCAGGAAGTATTAAACTATACAAACTAACAAATAAATTATTATACGGTTCTGTACACTGTAGATGTATGAAGCTCTTAAAGGCTCTAATTTAAGATGGATACTTTTGGAAGCTTTGCTTTGATGAAAATACTGCTTGTGCATATTTATAAGCGGTGTAATAGCATTGTGTTGTAGAATTCCCCCAAAGATTGTTTAAAAAAAAAACTATTAGCTAATCAATAGCAGGTGTATCATAAAGATTAACTGGGATGAAGTGGGGAATCACATTCTGCATTTTTATCTGTGCTTCAGCAATTAGAAGTGCTTTTCCTTAGTCCTTGCATGTGATTGATAGTTATTATCCTTTATGCCTTCCTTGCCCAAATCAAATCACACAATATTAATTAGTTTATGTTACTAACTGTCGTTTTGACTATTTGATGTGTTGCCCTACATTATTCCAGCTACAGAAAGAAATAATGAACGTATTTATTATCTTTTTACCATCATTAGGAGATGCCCTAAAGTGAATTGTAACCAGTTAATTAGAGTGTACACATTTAATACTTGCAAAGTTGACAGCCAGTTTGTTCATAACTATATCCCAGAAATGCTGACATGTTTGCTTTGGAGATGGTGAGAAAAAAAATTATAAGGAAGAGCAAAATCAGCAATCTCAAATCTATTGAAGCCTTTCATAAAACTTAAACAGCCATGTCTAGGCTTTCCTTCAATGTCTTTGCAGGCCAGTAATAATAAGACATGGGTACTGCGGTGTTTGTGTTCTAAAGCATAGTCGCCCTTATGATAACATTCAGAGAATGGTATGGATGCCACAAATTTTTCCCACACTTTGTCTTCAAACCTGAGTTTGATGTTTTACAAATTTTCTAAACTCTGCTCAGCCCTGAATGTTTGACGTCAGAAACAATTTATCAGTGATTTGTGCAGCTAGACTCCAGTGTATGAAGATCCTTTGACCTTATCCCAAAACAAATAAAACAGTTGCAGTGTTTCAGTTAATGGTACCCCTTATCGGAGATTAGATATAGAGAAAAATAATGTTGATTTGTATGAGTGATGTCATTTAATTCCAGAAATTTTACTTGAACATAATGGTACAGAAACAGAAAAAAATAGCAACAGTTAATGTTTTAATTTCAATTCTTCTACTTGGTAGAAATGAATTTCTATTATTGCTTGAAGTGTAGGAAAATTATTCTTAGGAAAATGTGTTTCATATAGTCCATTGCTATATTTGTTTTACCTGATGATTTGCAGTGTTAAAGGTGGTATGTCCATGGAACAAACAATTGGATCTATATTTAACAAATTCTAATTCAAAGTATTACAGACAAAAAACAGGATTATTGGAAAGGGTGCAGAGATTTCCGAGGATGTTGCCAGGAATAGAGGGTTTGAGTTATAGGCAGAGGTTGAGCTGGCAGGGAATCAAAAACCATAGGTTTAAGTTGAAGGGGAAACAATTTATTAGGAATCTGAGGGGTAACTTTTTTACACAAAGGGGGTGGATGTATGGAACAAGCTGCCAGAGGAGGTAGTTGGGGCAGGGAATATCCCAACATTTAAGAAGCAGTTAGACAGGTACATAGATAAAACAGGTTTGGAGGGATATGGACCAAATACTGGCAAATGGGCCTATTATAGCTGCAACACGGTGGCTGGTGTGGGCAAGTTGGGCCAAACGGCCTGTTTCCACACCGTATCACTCTATGACTCTTTTATTATAGAACTTGCAGATTTTATTCTGAAAGCCATGGCGTTGCAGATATTGGGACTTGATCTAGAATTAGCACAGAGGTGAGAATAAAAAAGAGTGTTTAATAGCCTAATGGCTGTAGGGAAGAAGCTGTTCCTGTATCTAGACATTACAGTTTTCAGACTCCTGTACTTTCTTTCCGATGGCAGGGGTGAAATGACTGTGTGGCCAGGGTGGTGTGGGTATCTGATGATGCTGGCTGCCTTTTTGGGACAGCGACTCTGGTCCTTTATTTCAAAAGCAAGAAAGTAATGTTTCAATTGGTTAGAGCCTTGGTCTAACCCCTTTTGTGCTCGATTTTGAGTAAAATTGATTAATTTTGAAGGATGCACGGTAGCGCAGCGGTAGAGTTGCTGCTTTACAGCGAATGCAGCGCCGGAGACACAGGTTCGATCCTGACTACGGGTGCTGCACTGTAAGGAGTTTGTACGTTCTCCCCGTGACCTGCGTGGGTTTTCTCCGAGATCTTCGGTTTCCTCCCACACTCCAAAGACGTACAGGTATGTAGGTTAATTGGCTGGGTAAATGTAAAAATTGTCCCTAGTGGGTGTAGGATAGTGTTAATGTACGGGGATCACTGGGCGGCACGGACTTGGAGGGCCGAAAAGGCCTGTTTCCGGCTGTAGATATATGATATGATATGATATGATATTTTGGAGCCAGAAGAGTTAAGATGGAATTAATGGTGGGCATCGAATGGTCGGGGCATCGATGAAGGAAATCATAATGCAGCTTTATGGAACTTTGACCATATTTGGAGTATTGTGTGCAGTACTGGTTGCCCCAATACAGGAAGGATGTGGACACCTTGGAAAGGGTGCAGAGAGAGTTTAATCAGAATGATGTCTGGATTAGGGGGTATGAGCTACAGGGAGAGGTTGGATAGACTTGGATTGTTTTTTCTGAAACAGCGGAAGTTAAGGGTTTGACCAAATAGAAGTGTACAAAATTATGAGAGGCTTCAATAGGGTAGGCAGTCATAACTTTTCTCCCAGGATGAAAATATCACTAGGATGGAAATATCAAATACTAGAGAGCATAGCTGTAAGGAGAAAGGGGCAAAGTTTAAAATATATGAATTGAATTGAATTGAATAAATTTTATTTGCCAAGCATGTACATACAAGGAATTTGCCTTGGTGCTTTACTCGCAAGGATAAAAAACACGATATACAGTAGATAATTAAAAATAAAACATTATAATTTAAACGTATGAAAACAAAATACCAGAGCAAAAAGAGGCCATAGACTTTTGGCTGTTGAGTAGAACTACTACTCGTGGAAAAAAGCTGTTTTTATGTCTGGCTGTGGTGGCTTTGATAGTCCAGTTACCTTCCAGAGGGATGTACTTCAAAGAGTTTGTGGCCAGGATGAGAGGGGTCCGAGATGATTTTGCCCGCTCGCTTCCTGGCCCTTGCTGTGTACAGTTCGTCAATGAGGGGAAGGTTGCAGCCAACAACCTTCTCGGCTGATCGAACGATGCGTGGCCACCTCTGGATGTCTTGCTTGTTGGCTGAGTCAAATCAGACCATGATGGAGAAAGTGAGGACAAACTCTATGATGGTAGTATAAAACTGAACCATTATTGCCTGTGGCAGATTGTGTTTTCTCAGCTGTCGCAGGAAGTACATCCTCTATTGGGCCTTTTTGACTGCAGTCGATGATGGCCTCCCATTTAAGGTCCCTGTAGATGATGGTTCCAAGGAACTTAAATGACTCCACAGTTGTGACTGTAGTGTTGTTGATGGTGAGTGGGGGAAGGGGAGGGGGAGCTCTCCTAAGGTTTATAATCAATTCCGCTGCCTTAAGAGCATTGAGCTCCAGGATGTTGCGATGGTACCAGGACGCCAGCTGTGTCACTTCCTGTGTGTAGGCAGATTTCTCGCCATCCTGGATCTGTCCAATCAGGGTTGTGCTGTCCGCAAACTTGAGAAGCTTCACAGAGGAGTCTGTGGAGGTGCAGTCGTTGATGTAGAGAGAGTAAAGGAGAGGGGAGAGTACGCAGCCTTGCGGTGCTCCTATGCTGAGGATCAGCGGGTCCGAGATGTACTTTCCCAGCCCCACACGCTGCTTCCTGCCTGTCAGGATGTTGGTGATCCACTGACAGAGGGGTTCAGGCACAGTCAACTGGGATAGTTTGGAGTGTAGTAGCTCTGGTACAATGGTGTTGAATGCAGAGCTAAAATCCACAAACAAAATCCTTGCAGAGGTCCCCTGGTGGTCTATGTTCTGGAGGATGAAGTGACTGCGTCATCCACTGATCTATTTGCCCGGTATGCAAAATGCAGGGGGTCCAGCAGGGGGTTTGTGATATTTTTCAGGTGGGTCAGCGCCTGTCTTTCAAGGGTCTTCATAATTACAGAGGTCAGTGCGACAGGCCTGTAGTCATTAAGACCAGTAATCCTTGGCCTTTTGGGGACAGGAACAATAGTGAAGACTTCGAAGTAGGCAGGGACAGTGCAGGTTTGCAGGGACTGATTGAAAATGTCTGTGTAGACTGGTGCCAGTTGTTCGGCATAGTGCTTGAGGGTAGAGGGGGAAACATTGTCTGGTCCTGGAGATTTCTGGCTTTCCTGAATAGCTTTTCCACCTCCTCAATTTCTATTATTAGTGATGGAGAAGTGGCCAGACTGATGTTGGGCAGCAAGGAGGGGGTGGGTAGTGGAGGAGAGCCCAGTCTTTGCAAACTGGAGTCAGGCTGTAAATAGGTGTGAAGTGGTGATTGGGGAGGAGTGGGTGAGGGAGGGAGGGAGGGAGGGGGTACCAGGGTTATGTTTCTGTCTTCCAAACCTGCAGTAAAACTCATTCAGGTCATTGGTCAGCTGACGATTGTCCAAGGGGTGGGGGTTTTTCCTCTTGTAGCTGGTGATTTCTTGCAAGCCCTTCCACACTGAAGATGAGTCATTAGCTGAGAACTTGCTCCTCAACTTCTCAGAGAACCTTTCCTTGGCAACTCTAATTCCTCTTCTCAGCTTGTACTTGGCCTGTAGAGATCTGCATCCCCGCTCCTGTAGGCCTCATCTTTAGACTGGCGGAGCTGTCTGAGTTCTGCTGTAAACCAAGGCTTGTCGTTGTTGAACCTGATCCTGGTCCTAGTGGGACTGTAACTGTCCTCACAAAACCTGACATATGATGTCATGGTGCCTGTATATTCATCGAGGCTTGTGGTTGCTTCCCTGAACACATTCCAATCAGTGCAGTCAAAGCAGGACTGTAGGTTTTCAATGCCCTCGCTTCTCCACCTTTTCATTGTTCTGATCATAGGCTTAGCAGATTTCAGTTTCTGCCTGTATCATAATGATCAGATGAACAGGGCAATTTGTTTACATGGGTGGTAACTGCCTGGAACGTGCTACCTGGGGTGATGGTGGAGGCAGATACAATAGTAGCACTTAAGAGACTTTTGGATAGGCGTATGAATATGCAAGTAATGGAGAGGCATGGATTATGTGCAGGTAGGTAAGAGTTGGTATTGGTGAGCCAAGGGGCCTGTTTCTGTGCTGTACTGATCTGTGTTCTTAACTCGCATACAGATAGCTTAATTTTGATTTGTGTTCTGGCATTTGACAAGTTGATTAATGTCAGTATTTAAAGTGGCGATTTGAACTAGAGAAGTTATTTCCTCTTCGGGAGAGTACACAATAAGGTGACATAGTTTTAATATTAGAACTAGGACAGTTAAGAATGAGGAAGCGTATGAAAAAGGCTAATGAAAAATTGGAACTCTTTCTCTTACCCCCAATTCCATGTCCCAAAAAGATGGGACCGTTACAGTTTTCAAAATAGTGATTAATAGATTTTTTTTAAAGTAAAGATTTCAACGACATATGATGAATAAATAAGTCTATCATATCACAGATGAGGGCCATTCTGCCTTTGGGACTTGTCCACTCTTTAGATGCCAATTCTTCAGCTACTTCTGATTATTTTTGGAGAACCAACCTTAAATCACACCAATAAAAAAAACACCACTAAATATGTTTTTCCAACCAGGCTGTTAATCACCACCATCTGTTCCTTTACCGTTAAAAATCTATATTCTATTTTACTTCTCATCCCTATAAATACTATCAATCATTATTTTCATGTTAACAATGCAATATTTTGCTAATTTGGTAACATTATTTTGTTGGCAAAATTGCTGAACTTCTCATTGTCCTATTAGATTTGTGTAACGTAGGCTCAACAAAGTACAGAAGTTTATGAAACAGAGTTTTATACCATTCTTTTGAACTATTTCTGTAGCCATAACTAAGTGTTTACGTGAACATGAATTGCAAGAGCTTTAGGGCATCCTCAAGTGCTAGAAATAGAGATAATACTATATATGTCAGAGAATATATACATTTAATGGCAAGAGGTGAGCAGAGGGATTTTGGGATGCCTGAAAATGGCATTATAAGTAGATAGAGTAGTTAAGATGTATATGGTATGTTTAACTTCATTGGTCTGAGCATTGAGTATAAGAGCAGGAAGTCATGATGCAGCTTTATAGGACTTTGGTTGGGCCAGATGCGTGCATTTCTGGTTGCCCCAATACAGGAAAGATGTGGAGGTTTGTGGACATACAGGTTTGTAGGCTAATTGACTTGTTATAAATGTAAATTGTCCCTACTTGGTGTAGGGTAGTGTTAGTGTGTGGGGATCGCTGGCCAGCACGGTGTGCCAAAGGGCCTGTTTTCTCTTTGTATCTCTAAACTAAACCAAACTAAACTAAACTAAACTAAATACAATGATGGAAGATGGAGTCAGGTCAGGGAAGGGGAAGGTGAAAGTGGAAGCAGCTGCTGGAAGGTGATAAGCAGGAACAAAAAAGACCAACAGTGTTGGAATCTGACATCTTGTGTTCCCATTATCACTTTCCAGCATCCGTCTCCACCTTCACCTTCGCCGTGCCTCCTCTTACATGTCTCTATCTGTTTACATTTTTTTTCTTGCTGCCTCCATCTATTTGCCAGGTGCCTCTTTCTCCCAACTCCACCTCTCCCCTCACCTACCAAGTACCATATGTCCACCAATCACTTCTGTCTCGGTTCCTTCAGCACATTGTGTGTTGCTTCATATTTCAGCAAGCTCTTGTGTCTCCAATTACCAAATCACTTTTGTTGGAGAAGGAGTTTCTATAAATTTTAATGAACTCATGGAACTTTCCTTAAAAGCTTGTTTTATTTAAAAATGCTTATTTGAATATTTATTTTTTGAATTTTCGCACAAGCTGATCATTGCAGTCTTCTCTAATCTAATTTATGAAATGTCAACCAAACAATGTATTGAGTTTCTATTAATAATTCTAGTTAATCAAACATTAATGACTTTATCTGAGGTGATATTCTGCAATTGGAGATTGGGTACCATTTGAAAAATTGGTGCACTTGTGAACCATAAATAGCAAAAAATTGGTGGTTAAGTAAACTGCGAATAAATATTAGATGGTTGTCAGGGAGGGGATTAAAAGACTGTAATCTAATCAAGGAATATAGATAACATTACAAACTGCGAGACTAGAACTCAAGCAGTTTGCCAGCTGAACTGCAAGATTAGGTTACTCCTTAATGCTCTGACAACTAATAATTATATTATATATAGAGCTACTTTTGAAACATTGAACAACAGCCGTCTTTGATATTTTGTTTTTGCATCAGTTGATTTAGTCCAAAACAGGATATGTGGTTATTTCAGTATATATAATATTCACTCTCCATGGTATATTAATCAATAGCGTAACTGAATTTATCCTTGTGAATTAATTGATTATGTTATACAGTTTTCACACTATAATTTAACTTGGGGAATTAAATAACTATTTAACATGCTCACATGTTTTCTGCCTTGTTTGCAGCTGAACCACTTAGATCAGGATGTTTAGTTATAGTACCCAGTCTGTGCTGACATAGCTGATATATGGTGGAAAGTTGATATAGAGTTGCACTCGGCTTCCGGGTGAGAGTTCGGGAATGAAAAATTGATCAGGATATTCATTTGTTGACTTTCCCTAGCGTATATAAATAAGTGCATTTTTGATTCATTCAGTAAGTACAGGATCAGGCTTAGTGGCTATGCATCCATGGTTAAATAATGTTTATTGCTTCGAAGCTGTCAACAGGTTGGGCTGGAACTATGGAAAGAAAGCATAGTAAGGATTCTGATTGAGAGAAAACTGTTAAAGAACTGGAAATGATACAAAACTGTTAAATCATTAGGCGCTGAGCTCGGAAAAATTAAAGAAAGAAGAGTGAAAGAGCGGGAGGCACAAATGATTAATTAATGAAGAATTATAGGAGAGGACAAAACAGTTGTAATGGGATGAGAAACTGAAGATGCAGTAAAGGATAGTATATCTATTCTTGGTTCAGCTTGCAAAGAATAACCGTGCTCCAGCACCATCTTGAATAGTGTCTCCAGGAGATTTTGATAGTTTCGGCAGAGCCATTGGTAGCATCTGTTGATTAGGGAAATGTAGACCGTGGTTCTGGCCAAAAGTTATTGATCTCATGTTTAGACCAACATTCTGTTTCTTTAATTAAAAAGTAAGTTGCTGATCATTGAGGCGAGAACTTGGAGGTCTGGGGAGTGGCCAATGTTGTTCCTTTCTTTAAAATGGGAAGTAGAAACATATAAAATAGGTGCAGGAGTAGGCCATTCGGCCTTCGAGCCAGCACCACCATTCAATATGATCATGGCTTATCATCCTGAATCAATACCCTGTTCCTGCTTTCTTCCCCTATCCTTTGATTCCGCTATCCCGGGAATTAACCCGGTGAACCCACGCTGAACTCCCTCAATATCAAGAATAGCAAAAGCAAGTAAGGGTAATCTAGGAAATTATAGGCCTGTGAGCCTCACGTCAGCAGCTGGGAAGGAGAGGATTCTTAGGGATAGGAATTACTCGTATTTTTGGAAAAGAATGTACAAAATCATGAGAGGAATAGATCAGATAGACGCACAGAGTCTTGCTCAGAGTAGGGGAATTAAGCATCATAGGTTTAAACTGAGGGGGGAAAAGATTTTTAATAGGAATCAGAGGGGTAGCTTTTTCACGCAAAGGGTGGTAGCTACATGGAATGAGCCGCCGGAAAAGGTAGTTCAGGCAGGTACTATTGCAACATTTAAGAAGCATTTAGACAGGTACATGGTACATTTAGAAAGGTTCAGAGGGATATGGGTCAAATGCAGGCAGATGGGACTATTGTCGACGGGACATATTGGTCGGTGTGGGCAAGTTGGGCCAAAGGGCCTATTTCCACACAGTATGACTCTATGAGAATGGGCTAATCAGGGACAGTTCAGCATAACTTTTTTTGGGGCAGTTCATGGAATCCTTAGTTAAGTAGTTTGGATTCGGAACTGGCTTACGCATTGAAGACAGAGGGGAAGGGTGGAATGATGTTATCTTGGCTTGAGGTCCGTGACCTGTGGTGTTCCACAGAGATCAGTGCTGAGACCACTTGTTTGTGATGTATAGAAATGACTTGGACGAAAATGTAGATGGGTTGGTAAGTTTGCAGATGATACCAAAATTAACTACCCAGGGAGAATATGAGGTGCTGTCCGTGTTGTCTTACCCTGCAATGGAGGAGGCCCAGCACTGAAAGGTCAGTATGGGAATGGGAGGAGGAGTTAAAATGTTTAGCAACCAGGAGATCACCTGTCCCTAAACACCCTGTCTCACATCCATCCATTTCAAAAGCAGATTATCTAGTGGTATAACAGAGCTGTTAATGGGAACTTGCCAAAAATTAAATAGATGCTGCATGTTGTAAATTATAGCAGCATAAATACTTAATTGACCAACAAGTATTTTGGGGTATTTTAAGAGGTGTATGAAAAGTACTATATAAATGCAAGTCATTTTTCTAATTATCGGATGGATTTTGGTATCCTGGGATAACTGGAGAAAGAGAGAGAGAGAGAGAGAGAGAGAGAGAGAGAGAGGGCTGTGTAGCCGCCTTTCCGAGAAGCCCAGCGTGCCGTTTCGTGATGCGAAGAGACGCACACTGTACAGAATGCTCCTGCACTTTCTGCACCTCCTTGCCTTCGTCTACCGTCCTTGGCGGTCTGTGTTACCACCTGAAGGTGGGGGCGGGCCCCAGTTGGGGTCTCTCTACAAGGGAGTCATCCCCCTTTACATTGGGGACCTGGGGTGGAGAGTGTTGCACAGAGCAGTGGCGTGTAACAAACTTTTGAGTCGGTTCACGGGCTCGTCGGCCGCCTGTATTTTATGCGGTGAGGAGGAGGCAGTGTTCCACACGTATATGGAGTGTGAGAGGTTATTGCCCCTGTACCAATATCTGAAGGGGTTGTTCCTCAAGTTTTCGTTACACTTTAGTCCTACGATTCTAGTGTTTGGACACAAGGCAGGGAGTGGGGAGGGTCGTTAGGGGGGGTGGGACCTCCCTGTCGGTTTGCTCCTGGGCCTGGCCAAGATGGCCATTCGTGGGTCCAGGCAGCGGGCGGTCGATGGTCTTGCCAGAGTCGACTGCCTGCCCCTCTTCCGGGCCTACGTCTGTGCGCGCGTATCCCTGGAGAGGGAACACGCGGTGTCCACGGGGACTCTGGAGGCCTTCCGTGGGCGCTGGTGATTGCGGGGTGTTGAGAGCATTGTAAATAATGAAGGCAACGTTGTATTATAATGATTACTTGATGTATTGTAACCTCTGAATGTAGTTTTGATGTGATGTATCATGCGTTTGTGCTGAATAAAGTATTTGAAAAGGAAAAAAAAAGAGAGGGCTGTGTGCATGGCAAGGAAAGATTCTGAGGGTGCCAGTTGGTAAAGTTCAGTAGATAATGAAGTGAGGTGGAGCAGACTTTAGAGGGATATATATATATATATATGGGTTTGCTGGTATTATTGGTGGCTTGAGAATTCCTTTGCATGTCCTGGTGGCAAATCTAGGCGCTGTTTAATCATTGTATGCCATTCTTCCCATTCCAAGAATTTTCCGAGCTGCTATTGATGTTTTAACTGCTCTTGGGCTCCCACTATATCTTTCCTAAAATCAACATTTCTTGCCTATGTTCCCGCTAGCCAGCATTTATGGCTAAATTCCATGTCCCTGCCACCCTAGCACATGGCCAAATTACACACTGGGAAATCAAGTACCGGAAGCATAGAGTTACTAAATGGGTTGCATAGTTTTACTTGATTGTATTTCCTGCTATTTGCCAGCATTGGAAAATAGCTCACCTATTCATACACTGCTGTTTCAGGAATGTCTAGAATCTTTAGTGTTTTAAAATGTAGAAATGCAATTTTTAATAGGAAGCAAAAGAGATTCAAAGAAGGATTTACCGGACTTTGCTGATGCAAACTGCAAATAATTATTTTAAAATATTTTAAAGTTGATTTAAAAATATATAATCACCATTTAAAGATGCTAGATCATCTGCATTGTCTAATTGTAAGCTAATTATAACAGAAATACGCTCTTGTGAAATATTTAACCTAGTAAAAATGCTCAGGTCATTTGATATTTTATGTTCTAAAATATTGCTTTTTATTGGTATGACGGTATGGCAAATGAAATTCCTCATATGTTGCAAAACATACTTAGCTAATAAAGTATGATTATGATTATAAGGTGAAAGTGGAATTCAGGGATCAGAAGCTTTTTTGAGCTCATCCACCACATCATTACAGGGAAATGTTTATAAATAATATTTTCATTGTAATTTTCTACATATGCTGTTAGGTTAGGTTATACTGTTAGGTTTCAATATTAATTGGTTCTTTGAGGAAGAGTTTCAGTTCATGCATAGAAAATATATATTATGATTTATTTTAATCATTTAGTTTCCAATTTGCTAAAAAATGTTTTAAAAATATTTACAACCTAATTTGATGGATGTGATGTTAAATCATACTGATGGTCAGATTGCATGCTGGAAAATGTTGCAAATTGCACTTGCTTAGAATATAAAGATATAGCTGAAATATATATTTCAAACGCTGAATTTGAAATAGCCAATTTAAGCCATGACTTTTGAAACCATTTGATTTAGTGTAACAGCAGTACATTGAATAAATGACACAATACATAATGTAGCCCAAATCCACTCCAATGTTTATTCTTGGTTAAAATATGACCCAAAATAATTTTGTGTTGGGGTATATGATTGTTAAAATATTGCAGTAAAGTTGTTTGAGACAGCAGACAATCATGAATAATGACAAAACTAAATGTCTTTTCTGGATCATTACCAAAATGTAATAAACTGCTAACAGTTGGAGAGGGCTCTGTAATTATAAATATTCAGCTATGGATTTCTGTTTGAAATGTTCATTTACAAATTATCTATGCCAATAAAAATATAGATTTGAACTAGGTATGAGATAATAATTTAAAAAATCATACAATGCTGAAATTGGTGTTTTAAAATAATGGATCTGTATTTCTTTTGCAGTGCCGATACTCGTCTCTTGGAAGAGGCAACACTTCCAATCTCCAAATCACTCAGTACGTATGTTATTGCCTGAAATCATGTCACATTGTTTGACGTTAAAAACTATATGTAACCTTGAAGTCACACATTTTTACAATAAAACAATTTAACAGTGCGTTTTTGATTCTAGGAGATTTAATTATCAAAAAGCAACCAAAATCAATTCGCCGGCTCAAATGTTTCTACTGAGTTAAATGATTTCAGCTGGAGTAGAGTAGATTTGTAAAATTTTCCTCTGTAGATAGACAGGTGGTGGAAACATCAACATTTCAGTGGTTCTGATAATTAAATAAGATAGAGATTTGGTGTTATTTTCCCCCATAGATAAACACCTATACATTTTGTATATTTTTACACAGAAAAAGTAGCAATTTGGTTAAAGTATTGGAGAGCTGTTAGTTGTAGAAATCAAATCAATCATGTTATGTCATTTTACAGAGAAATAAAATTATTTAAACTGAGGAACATCCAATTTTAATTTTCTCTATTACTTTAAAATATATATTTTTAGTGTAAATATGTACATTTTGCAATAAGCTTATATCTGATTTTGAAAATACTTTTTCAATATGGCTTGTAAAACATTTCATATTAATACTTGTTTTGCATGTTCATGATATTAAATAGCTCTGAGGTTTTGTGTGTTTCTTTCAGTTGAGAACAATCCTCGTACAGGGAACTTACAAGCTCTTGTTAAGGTCTTCCTCAATAGGACCAATGAATTAAAAATCTCGGCTGAATGTCAAGAGTAAGTCAGCAGTCTATTTTTGATATATAAATTGATAGTGCCGTTAAGGCTATTGACGTCTCTGGAGTTAACTTTATTTCATACTTTTAAAGTATACTAGATGGGCGTGGACCTGTTGGGTCCAAATCTCTCCCGCGGGCCCGGCAACCCTCCGAGCAAACCTCTCCTGCGGCCAGCAGCAGGATAGTTCCCTTCACCCCCCCTTGATTGTCCGCCACTCCCGTCACTCGTGCGGGTCCTGCCCCCTCCGAGCGGCAACCCTCCCCCAACTGCGCACATGCTGATGTGGCGGTCTTCTAACGTAAGTGTTAAAGTTTAAAAAGTGATTGGCGGCCATCTTACGTAAGTATTAAAGTTTAAAAAGTGATTTTTAAATCTCTCCTGCGGGCCTGGCAACCCTCCGTGCAAACCTCTCCTGTGGGCGAGGCAACCCCCGTTGGGTGCAAGCCTTTCCAGTGGGCCCGGCAACTATCCTCCAACTGACGAACCATGGACCCGTTGGTGGCCGGGGAGTGTCCACCGGGGCCGTGGGTGGGCGAGAGGGACAGGAAAGGGGAGAGGGAGAGGGAGCCACTCACCTTGGACCCGGGCGGGCATTGCGTCGGCCAGAGTGAGCCTTGCAGCCTTTGTGTGGAAACCTCTCCTGCAGCGGGAGCTCGGCGGCATGGCCATCTTGTTTGACTCTCTGCCGCCTCGCTGCATGACGGGACGGGCGTCAGTCCTTCGGGGGGGGGGGGGGGGAGAGGCATTTATGAATGTTTCTGCTCGACAGTTGGCCGCCATTCCCTTCACTTGGGCGGGTGCCATTGTGGCGTCGAATGCAGCTGACGGGCAGGAAAATGGAAAAGTGATTTTTTAATCTTTAAAATGTCAATAACTTAAAAAATATAAGACCAATTTGAACGAAACTTGCCACTGCAGATCCAAGGACAATGGCGAGTAAGGTGGGCCTAAAATTGGCGTGCTATCGTGTACCGTTTTGGCTGTATTTCCGGATGAACGGACACAAATAAACGGCACAAACAAACAAACTGCACAAACAAAAGGCAGAACAAACAAGAAGAGTTTTAGTAATATGTATATATATATATATAGATACATTAACTGCGCCAAAAGAGGAAAATTTGACTTCCATTATATTACTGATCCCAAACGTTCTTTCCAGATCCAACAGCATTTGGTAGCAAATCAATCAGCTTCCCCGCCAAATGGCATCATAGAACATAGAACAGTTCAGCACAGGAACAGACCCTTTGGCCCACTATGTCTGTGACGAACATTATGTCAAGTTATACTGATCTCCTCCACGTGATTCATATCTCTGCTTTCCCTGTTTATGTACATATCCATGTGCCAATCTAAAAGCCTCTTAAATGCCCCCTTTTCCTCCTCCTCTGAAGTAAATGGTTTATTTAAAAATATAGAAGCTTCTAAAATGGATTGAAAAGCTAACTGTTCATTCCTGAGCATAATACATAACTACTGAGAAATGATCCTTAGCTTTCTGAGCCCAGTCTATGCAAACTATCTCTTCTGCATTCTCTAGCTGATTCTGTGCAATTGATTCAGTATTCATAAAGAAGTAATTTTTGACCTATTTTTGGAAGAAAATAGACTTGCAGTTATGAAGCACTTACAATAAGTCCAGAATGTTCCCTAAAATTTTGCGATAAATGTATTGTTTTGCATTGTGGGATATGATTATTTGCATGCATCAGACTAAACAGGAGGTTCATCATTTAATAACTCATGTGGAATACTACTTCTGATGGTGCAACATTCCCTCAGACAGTCGTCAAGTGTTGCAGTGACAGTATTCTAACACCTGGGAAATTTCAACCAGGTGATAAATAGCAATACATTGTGAATTTAGCCCAAATAATATTTCAATGAATAGTCTAAATTATTTCACAATATTTCAATAAATTGACTGAACTATATGAGCTCCTCTGGAGAACTGGGAAAAGTTGAGAATAAAGGCAGGCTGATAAATTAGGTTGAATTATTGATGTGTACTGTTTTTATCACCCAATTTAAGAACACAGCCCTGTATTGGGATCTTTTTTGTATGGGGAGGAAATTATTAGCATGGATTCTTATTATCACTGGTTAAGAATGTTGGTGTGCATAAATACATTTTTGACATGTGTCTTTTGTATTCAAATACTTTGCCAGTATTTAAGCTTTAAGTTCTCAAATTTGGAATAAATACTTGAATGAAGGTGTGGGCTCACACAAGAGTCATTGTTTAGTTTTCAGTTTAATTTACAGATACAGTGCAGAAACAGGCCCATCGGCCCATGGAGTCCAAGCTAACCAGAGTTCTTCGCACACAAACACTATCCTAGCCTATAAACCTGTACGTCTTTGGAGTGTGGGAGGAAACAGGAGATCTCGGAGAAAACCCACGCAGGTCATGTGAAGAACCTTCAAACTCCATACAGACAAGCACCTGTGATCAGGATTGGACCCGGGTCTCTGGCACTATAAAGCAGCAACTCTACTGCTGCGTCACCCATTACCAATTGGTATTGGGTACTTGGAAGGGCTAACTGAGATGGGTAGATGCACTAAAAAAAGTACTCAAAGCGTTTCATGTCCTTCGGATGTTCACATCATTTAATTGCCAATAAATTACTTTTGAAGTCACTGTTCCGATAGCTTTGTTGGCAAATGAGGGCATGAATTTATGCACAGTGAGAAACACGAAGATTTTTGAGAGTAAACCAAAATTAATACAAAATTCAAAGTTACTATCACTTATAATGTCATTATTAATTTAAGTTTTACTTCTTTATACCAAACAACTATTCTCAGAGACAAACTTTCTTCGGCCTATGGTTTGCATGTAAGAACTAAAAACAGCATTTGCTCATAGCAAATAGCATAGGCCCCTTCTTATCTCTTCCCACATATGTACAGAGTGAGAATTTAATCCATGATAATATTGATAAAGTGACTGTATAAAACACATTGAATCATAAACTTCTGAAACTAAATTTCTAAACTATCTGCAGTTGCTGTGCAAATCTAAACAAGTAGGTATAGAAATAGCAATTATGTAACGCCCTGTTATTGTAAACATACTGGGAGACTTTGTTTTCTCATGCATGTAGTACTTTTTGAAGGTTGCATTGGCTGCCTATTAAATTAAAATGTCTAAAAGCACTTCATAGCAGGTTAATTTGAATGTAAACCAAATGGGGAAATATGACAAATTCTATCTGAAATTCTGAACAATAAGAAAGATAATTGATTATTAATCAATATCAGTGTTCTTTAAATCTTTTGTTAACAAAGTATCAACCAGTATGATAATCAATTCATAATGTAGAAAAAATACCACAGTTCAGGATTATCTTAATTATAATGGGGAGCATAATGTAACCGTTGGGGCTACTGCCCCATAGCTCCAATGACCTGGTTCAATCCTGACCTTTCGTACTGAGCAAGTGGAATTTGCACATTTTCCCCGGGATTAAATGGGTTTACCCTGAGTGTTCCAGTTTCTGCCACATCTCAAAGACATACAGTTTGGTAGGGTATTTATTATGGTAATGCACCCCTCATTTATGTGGGTGGTAAAAGAATCAGGGCGCAGCCAATGAACATGAGAGAGAGAATGTTACAGGAAAATAAGTGGATAAATCGAGTTGATAAGATTTCTTTCAAATTGAGGAAATAACCTAGTCATTTGCATTAATGGCTTCTTTTATTGTAAAGAAATACATGATATAATTATAACAGAACCTTATTTTAAGATTAGCATTTTATTGTCAAATCTTTTAAACTCATTTTTGAAAAATAGGGACGGTACTGTGGTGCAGCAGTAGACCCAGGTTTGATCCTGACTACAGTTGCTGTCTGTACGGAAATTATACGTTCTCCCTGTGATTGTGTGGGTTTTCTCCGGGTGCTCCGATTTCCTCCCACATTCCAAAGACGTGCAGGTTTGCAGGTTAATTGGTTTCTGTAAAAAAGAAAAATGGCTCTAGTGTGTAGGATAGAACTAGTGTAGGGGGATTGTTGGTCCATGCGGACTCAGCGGGCCAAAGGGCGTCTTTCTATGCTCTCTAAACTAAACTAAACTAAACCTTTTATTAGTTTCATGTTCTTTTTCAATGTGACAATGCCTTTTTGCAAAGCCATGCTCAGGTTCTGTGTCTTTCTTAATATGAAGGTGAAGCGCCTATCTTACCAAGTTTTGGTGTAAAAAATATTTTTAGTAAAAAAGATGTTTCACGCCCAAAGCATACTGGTGCAGGAATCAATTCAAACCCTTATTTTTCCCTATCCCTTACTTTCTCAAAGACCTCCTTTATTTCTGGAAACCACCACAATGGGTTATTTCTCCTCCTTTGAAGATTGCATAATTTCTGCCCAGAAGCAGAATTGCTTTCATAGTCCCTTAGTCCATTTGTTAATAACCATCTTTTTGGTAATATTTCCTCTTGGTCTACATTCAGTTTCTTTGATTAGCCAGCTGGTAAGGTCTTTTTAAGACATTTTATCTTAATGAGGCTTTTCAAATGCATGTTGCCATTTCTCTGTTCTTCTCCCTTCTCCATTGTTAGAATTCCTTTGCCAGAGCTTCATATGGTCTTTGCCTGTGTTACTGATCAAATAATTTACATTGTTGAAAAATATCTTGTCGTTTAGTTACTTAACTCCCTTCCTCCATTTAATTTCAGGTTTAACATTAACTCTTTTCCCTTAATATCATGGCAATTTTGATCAGAACAACCGTAAATCTTCCAAATTGTAGGGAGTAGTCGCCACCTCATTTGAACTTAAGGTGCTCAGATGTGATTCTATACATCTCTGCTGTTCACTTTTTAAAGTTAATAAATTATTTCCGAAATCTGGTGGCTAGAACATGCTTATTACTTTATGCTTGCTGTTAAGGGACTAGCCATTCAGGATTGAGATTAGAAGACATTTCCCCGAGAGTGGTATATTTTTGAAATTCTCATCTGTAAAGGCTCAGCCGCTGAGTAGATCGGTCAGAGATAAAATATCGGATTTTAGATATTAAGGGAATCAAGGGATTTGGGGTTAGTGCACGAAAGTGGTGATAGGTGAAAGATCAAGAGGAATTTTATTGAGCTGGCATGAGAGGCTGAATGGTCTACAGCTACTTATGTTCCTTATGTTCATAAGTTCTATGACTTCCATTCACACTTTATCTAGAGGACTAAAGTACACAACATTCCTTTAGTCATCTTCATTATTTTATCTAAATCTCCCTGGCAGTTTAAAGACCTATATCCATGGGCAGGAACAGTTTCAGCTTTTTATCTTTTAAAAAGCAATCTGGTCTGGCCTTTTAAAATACAAGTTGGATGATCCTCATATTTGCCTGCATTTTATTGTCTATTTGCTTAATTATAAATGATCTTTTTGAAATTTAATCTTCTTTTACATTCCTATTTGTTTTTCTGTATTGGGAAAATTGGATATGTGGCTTTCTTAAACTGATTTTATCAATAGATGAATCGTTGAGGCATTTTAGATCATTGTGGTTCCACACTGGTCTGAACCTGTCATTTTAATTATGTTAAAGTTACAATTATGTTAAAATTAATGGGCCTCTTTGCAGGAACGTCGAACAATCACTGTTCCAGGCATACACTGTGCCTATCCCCAAACTCTACTTCCGCTACATTGATGACTGCATCGGTGCTGCCTCCTGCACCCATGCAGAACTCACTGACTTCATCAACTTCATGACTAATTTACATCCTGCACTCAAATTCACTTGGACCATCTCCGACATCTCCCTACCGTTTCTGGATTTCACCATCTCCATCACAGGAGACAGACTATTGACCGACATCTATTACAAACGTACTAACTCCTATAGCTATCTAGACTACACTTCTTCCCAACCTGCTTCCTGTAAAGACTTTATCCCCGACTCCCAAATCCTCCGTGTACCCCGCATCTGCGCCCAGGATGAGGTCTGAAGAAGGGTCTCGACCCGAAACATCACCCATTCCTTCTCTCCAGAGATGCTGCCTTTTACTCCAGCAGACTTTCTCCAGCATTTTGTGTCTACCTGAGGTTTTCCATACCAGGTCATTGGAGATGTCCTCATTCTTTAGGAAACGGGAGTTCTCCCTCTTCCCCTCTTCCATTATGGATGAGGCTCTCACTAGGGTCTCCTCGATGTCCCACAGCTCCGCTCTTGCCTCCCCTCCCCCCATTTGTAACAAGGACAGAGTCCCCCTTGTCCTCACCTTCCACCCCATCAGGCATCACATCCAGCATATAATCCTCCAACATTTTCGTCACCTCCAACGGGATCCCACCACTGGCCACATCTTCCCATCTCCACCCCTTTCTGCTTTCCACAGAGTCCGTTCCCTCCGCAACTCCCTGGTCAACTCGTCCATTCTCACGCAAACCATCCCCTTCCCAGGTACTTTTCCCTGTAACCGTAGGAGATGCAACACCTGTCGCTTTACCTCCCCCCTCGACTCCATCCAAGGACCCCGACAGTCTCTCCAGGTGAGGCAGAGGTTCTCTTGCACCGCCTCCAACCTCATCTACTGTATCCGCTGTTCCAGGTGTCAACTCCTGTACATCGGCGAGACCAAGCGCAGGCTCGGCAATTGTTTTGCTGAATACCTCCACTCAATCCGCCTTAATCTACCTGATCGCCCGGTTTCTCAGCACTTTAACTCCCCCTCCCATTCCCAATCTGACCTTTCTGTCCTGGGCCTCCTCCATTGTCAGTGAGGCCCAGCGCAAATTGGAGGAACAGCATCTCATATTTCGCTTGCCCCAGCAGTATGAAAATTGACTTCTCTTACTTCAAATAGCCCTTGCTTTCCCTCTCTCTCCGTCCCTTCTGCCTTCCCAGTTCTCCCACCACTTACTGTCTCCCACTACATTCTATCTCTGTCCCGCCCACTCCTCTGACATCAGTCTGATGAAGGGTCTCGACCCGAAACGTCACCCATTCCTTCTCTCCAGAGATGCTGCCTATCCCGCTGATTTACTTCAGCATTTTATGGTCTACCTATGATTAATAAGTTTGCAGATGACACTAAAGTGGGTGGTGCCATAGATAACAAAGATGGTTATCAAAAATGGGAGCAGAATCTTGTCATTGTGTGGAATACAAATATGCTAGGGTAGTTTGAGGTCAAGAAGAAGGTGTCTACCTTCGATTTAAACCAACATCTGCAATTATTTCCTACATATTTTAATTATGTGCTCATTATCTGAACAGTTTCTCTCCTGTGCCTTTCCTTTCTTGGGTGAATAATGTGCACATTTTTATAAAATAAGTAATTTCTTATATGCTTTTTTCTTATATGCCCGTGATTTTCATAATTTTGTGACATGAGAAATATAAACTCAGTTTGCAAAACAATATTCTGCAACCTCTATGTGCAACCCTGGTTTATGTGGTTTCGTTATAACTCACAGATTCATCACCCTTCTTGTATTTATGTTTCTCTCGTCAGCCAGCTGTTTATTTGGCAGGCCCATAATGCCCTGTTTATCATTCGCTGTTTACTGAAAACCTTTGTTAGCCAGATGCCCGAGGAGGAGCTACTGCTTAACTTTACATACCAAGAGAGAGCACCATTGACTTATGGTGAGTAAAACAAAAGGGAAAATTGATTAGAATTGAAAAATGGTTCATATTTATTTTTATGTGGCATATTTCTGAATCATATTTCTGAGTTTTATTTGCGTCTATAAATTTCAGTAAATATTTATCTTGCATTATACATGTTTTTTAAAGTAAGTATTTCTACATGTTTATTCTACAACCCTGCATTTATTGACAATATTATTATTGTACAACTTTATGAGTATTATCTGTTCCTGGTACTTTACCCTATAGCCACTATCACTGATGTACTGAAGCTAGATTTTAACACTATTGGTTTATGTGAGATGTTATGATGTATAAAAAGTGCTTGATTGGACATTTGGAAAAGGTTCTACTCAATGTTACGCTCTTCTCTGGAATGAGTTTGGAAACATAGAAAATAGGTGCAGGTGGAGGCCATTCAGCCCTTCGAGCCAGCACTGCCATTCATTGTGATCATGGCTGATCATCTACAATCAGTAACCTGTGCCTGCCGTCTCCCCATATCCCTTGATTCTACTAGCCCCTAGAGCTCTATCTAACTCTCTTTTAAATTCATCCAGTGAATTGACCTCCACTGCCTTCTGTGGCAGAGAATTCCACAAATTCACAACTCTCTGGATGAAAAAGTTTCTTCTCACCTCAGTTTTAAATGGCCTCCCCTTTATTCTTAGACTGTGTCCCCTGGTTCTGGGCTCCCCCAACATTGGGAACATTTTTCCTGCATCTAGCTTGTCCAGTCCTTTCATAATTTTATATGTCTCTATAAGATCCCCTCTCATCTTTCTAAATTCCTAGTCTTTCCAATCTTGACAGTCCCTCTATCCTAGGGATTAACTTCATGAACCTACGCTGCACTCCCTCAATAGCAAGGAAGTCCTTCCTCAAATTTCGGAGACCAAAACTGCGCACAATACTCCAGATGTGGCCTCACCAGGGCCCTATACAACTGCAGAAGGACTTCTTTGCTCCTGTACTCAAATCCATTCGTTATGAAGCCCAACATGCCATTAGCTTTCTTCACTGCCTGCTGTACCTGCACGCTTACTTTCAGTGACTGGTGTACAAGGACACCAAGGTCTTGTTGCACTTCCCCTTTACCTAATCTGACACCATTGAGATAATAATCTGCCTCCTTATTTTTGCCTCCAAAGTGGATAACCTCACATTTATCTACATTATACTGCATCTGCCAAGCATCTGCGCACTCACCCAACCTGTCCAGCTTGCAATCTCCTAACATCCTCTTCGCAGTTCACACTGCCACCCAGCTTTGTGTCATCCGCAAACTTGCTAGTGTTACTTCTAATTCCATCATCCAAATCATTAATATATATTGTAAATAGTTGCGGCTCCAGCACCAAGCCTTGCGGCAGTCCACTCTCCACTGCCAGCCATTCTGAAAAGGACCTGTTTATTCCTACTCTTTGCTTCCTGTCTGTCAACCAATTCTCTATCCATGTCAATACCCTACCGCCAATACCATGTGCTCTAATTTTGCTCATCAACCTCCCGTGTGGTACCTTATCAAAGGCTTTCTGAAAGTCTAGATACACTACATCTACTGGCTCTCCTTCATCCATTTTACCTGTCACATCCTCAAAAAATTCCAGAAGATTAGTCAAGCAGGATTCCCCTATCATAAATCCATGCTGACTTGGACCAATCCTTTTACCGCTATCCAAATGCGTCGTTATTACCTCTTTAATAAATGACTCCAGCATCTTCCCCATCACCGAAGCCAGGCTAACTGGTCTATAATTCCACGTTTTATCTCTCGCTCCTTTCTTGAAAAGTGGGATAACATTAGCTACCCTCCAATCCACAGGAACTGATCCTGAATCTATTGAACATTGGAAAATGATCACCAATGCATCCACGATTTCTTGAGCCACCTCCTTGAGTATCCTGGGATGCAGACCATCAGGCCCTGGGGATTTATCAGCCTTCAGTCCCATCAGTCTATCAAATACTATTTCTCGCCTAATGCAAATTTCTTTCAGTTCCTCTGTCTCCCTTGATCCACTGTCCACTAGTACATCTGGGAGATTGTTTGTGTCTTCCTTAGTGAAGACAGATCCGAAGTACCGGTTCAACTCTTCTGCCATTTCCTTGTTACCCATAATAATTTCACCCGTTTCTGCCTTCAAGGGACCCACATTTGTCTTTACTAATCTTTTTCTCTTAACATACCTGAAGAAGCTTTTACTGTCCTTTATATTCTTGGCCAGCTTCGCTTCGTACCTCATCTTTTCAGCCCATATTGCCCTTTTTGCTAACTTTTGTTGTCCTTTGAAAGTTGCCCAATCCTCTGGCTTCACACTAGTCTTTGCTATGTTATACATCTTTTCTTTTAGTTTTATTCCATCTCTAACTTCCCTCGTCAGCCACGGTTGCCTCTTACTCCCCTTAGAATCTTTCTTCCTCTTTGGGATGAAATGATCCTGCATCTTCTGGATTATACCCAGAAATTCCCGCCATTGCTGTTCCACCGTCATTCCTGCTAGGATCCCTTTCCATTCGACCTTGGCCAGCTCCTCTCTCATGCCTTCATAGTCCCCTTTGTTCAACTGCAACACTGACATTCCTGGTTTAACCTTCTCCCTCTCAAATTGCAGATTAAAACTAATCATATTATGGTCACTACCTCCAAGCAGTTCCTTTACCTTGAGTTCCCTTATTAAATCTGGTTCATTGAACAACACTAAATCCAGAATTGCCTTCTCTATGGTAGGCTCCAGTACAAGCTGCTCTAAGAATCCATCTCGGAGGCACTCCACAAACTCCCTTTCTTGGGGTCCAGAACCAACCTGATTTTCCCAGTTAACCTGCATATTGAAATCCCTCATAACCACGGTGGCATTACCTTTGTTACATGCCAATTTTAACTCCTGCTGCAACTTACATCCTATATCCAGGCTACTGTTTGGGGGTCTGTAGATAACTCCCATTCGTGAGTTCTTACCTTTACAATTCCTCAACTCTATCCACAGTGACTACATCGTCAGTCCCAATGTCACCCCTCGCAAGGGACTGAATTCCATCCCTCACCAACAGAGCTACCCCACCTCTCTGCCCACCTGCCTGTCCTTTCCATAGGATGTAAAACCTTGAATATTCAGTTCCCAGTCCTGATCCTTCTGCAGCCATGTCTCTGTAATCCCCACAATGTCATATCTACCAATCTCTAACTGAACATCAAGCCCATCCACTTTACTGTTTATACTTCGCGTATTCATATATAGTACTTTTAATCCTTTGCTCATCTCAGCTTCCACATGGATTCCCACAACACTTGGCCATTTGCTCCTATTGCTTCATGAGCTTTCTGTCCCGTTAATTCTGGGATGTTTCTTAATTATTCCTATAGTCTCTTTCCCTTTAACTCCATCCTTGTTTATCCCATTTGAAACCTCCCCCCACTATTTAGTTTAAAACCACCCGTGAAGCAGTGGCAAATCTGCCTGCCAGAATGCTGGTCCCCCGCCTGTTGAGGTGCAACCCGTCCCTTTTGTACAATCCACCCTTACCCCAAAACAGATCCCAGTGGTCTAAGAATCTAAATCCTGCCCCCTGCACCAGTTCCTCAGCTACACATTCAGGTCCCGTATCTCCCTGTTCCTGCCCTCACCTCAAGTCTGCCGCTGTGCCACCATGCCGCCCCATTTCATATCTGATTCATATCACCCCTGGAGCATGTTCTACCACTACCACTCTGTGCAAAAACAAACTTGCCATGCACATCTCCTTTTAAACATTCCCCCTCTCACCTTATAACTGTGCCTGCTAGTAATTGTAATTTCCACACTGGGAAAAAGGTTCTGATTGTCGACCCCAATCTATGCCTTTCAGACTTGTGCTTTCAAGGTGAAAGTGAAGGGGAATGACAATGGGGAGTTTGCAAGTTTAATATTTTGTGTCATACATCACTGGGTAAATATAAAGTGACTGCAGTTCCTACATTTGTCTATTTAAATCTTTTTCTTTTTGCAGGGTCTGAGCCAGAAGATCTCCTGGAGGGATTGATATGCAGCCTAGTACATCTCATTATTGAAATGCCATTGTTGTAAGTTTTTTTGCTATCGTATTTATCTCAATCCATGTAGTTTTGTTTAAAATGTATTTGATATTTAGTAATATTCATAAATTCTAGTGAATTGACTTTACCTCTTTTTCTCCATGCTGTTTGTGGTGGATGCATTGGGTTTGCACATCAGATTCTTGCTCCTAGAATCAAGATTCAAGTTTAACCTAGAATAACATCATCTCTGTTGTAACTGATAACACCCTTGCCTTAGATAGAATGTTCAGTTTCCTAATTTCACTTAAACATTAACATCAAACAGCCACATCTGTATGGTACCTGAATTGGTGCTGTACTGCCTTAGTGGCATTAAACCTAGGGCCAGTCTGTCTTCCTAGATGTGATTTGTAGTGTCCAGAATAATATCCACTCTTAAAAATGAATGAATGAACGAATGAATGAACGAATGAATGAATGAATGAATGAATGAATGAATGAATGAATGAATGAATGAATGAATGAATGAATGAATGAATGAATGAATAAATGAATGAATGAATGAATGAATGAATGAATGAATACTTTATTGTCACATGTGACAAGTCACAGTGACATTCTTTGCTTGCATACCCAAGGTATGCAAATAGTCGCCACATAAAGGGCACTCACAAAGGTACAAAGTATCCGCGCCAGGTCCCCCTTTGTTCTCCCTCCCCCTCTTCCTCCCCCTCCCTCACGGCAGTCCCCTCACAACAGATCCTCCTTTGTTCTTCCCCCCCCCCTCATGGCGTTCCCCCCACGCCGGATCCTCCGTTGTCCCTTCCCTCGGTAGCGTCGTCCTCACTTCCATATGGTCCATCCTCGTCTGTCGGTCCGCGCAAAAATGTATCAAAAAAAGTCATTTAAACAAAAGTCATTTTGTTTGAATGCCACAAGTCATTTGAACAAAATGAATGAATGAATGAATGAATGAATAAGTTTATTGGCCAAGTATGTGCATATAGGTATGTGCCTTAGTGCTCCGCTCACAAATGACAACACAAACATACAGTTAACAATTAAGAATAAAGCATAACCACATCAAAACAATAAGGATACAACATTACGGTCTAAACATGTGGGTGAAAATAAACCAGAGCAAAAAAAGAGACTACAGACTTTGGTTATTGAGTAGAACTACTATTCGTGGAACAAAGTACCTGTGCCACAAAAAAATATAGTAAACCCTAGTTATAACAGACCATGGGGAGGGGGTGGGTGGCGGGGGAACTGTGTCCGTTAATCACCCATTCACTCTAGTTCTATGTTATCCCATTTTTGCACACACTCTCAATACACTAGATAAATAGTCTCCTGCCACACAGAGGCAAATTAACTTGCAAACCCGGGTCTCTTTGCGATGGAGAAAACCACAGCAGTACACAGACAGCACTCGAGGTCAGGATCATACCCGGATCTCTGGCACTGGGAAGCAGCGGCTCTACCTGTGTCGCCCCACAGATGGACGAATCTCCTGATTCATCAAGCCACAGATTCCAGAATTAACGGTGTTTCTCTGTCACTCCCTGCTCCAGGGACGAGAGGCCACCCTCCTACTTCAACATTAAAAAATGATCAGCCAACTCGAGCTCATCAAACTGCAAGCCAGCCAAAATATTATTTGTGTCCAAAATGAATGGGATATTCAGGCTGAGCAATCGCTCCACCAGTAATGAGGAGGGAATCCTTTCAGCTCATCTTTATTTCCCCCCCCCCCTTATAAAGAGGTTTGTAAAAACGAGGGTTTACTGTACTTGGCAGTTTAGGCTGCATCTTTGGGAAGAGAAACAGAGCCAGGTTTTGAGGTAGTTGACTCTACGTCGGAACTGATCATTTGATTAGGCTATCAGAAAGAGATGATCTGATCTTTGTCATCAGTGTTTCATAGTGTTCATACAAATTAGCTGCTACATTTTCGCCTCACAACAGTAACTATATTGGTCTGTTGGTCAAGAAACTATTTTAAGATCTATATTTTATGATTATGTCAATCAATTTCTTAAATGGAGCAAATTTGTATGTCAGAATTCTACTAATCAGACCACTGATATATTGGTAATTTCATTTGGGATGATTGTGTGAGAAGCGGAGAGCAATCTTACTGATTTTGTAATTAGAGTTCTTGAGTTTAGAGAGCGAAAAGCATAAATATTCAGTCATACTTTGTTCGGAGGTGATGCAAAGTAAAGATCCCACATTTCTCTTCATGTTTAATTTATGTATAAATTATGGTTTTGAGTCTAAATGATGCTGCTATAACCATGGCTTTTATTGCACCTGTACCTAGCCATACTTGTGCATGTGACAATAAATTTGACTTGTCTTGGCTTGAGGAAAGATCAATGCATGAGTTGCCTCCAGTTGAGGGCTTTTATTCTAATGGAAAACTACCAAGCGATACAGCCAAGAAACAAGGTATCACAAAATGCTGGATTAACTCAGCAGGTCAGGCAGCATCTCAGGAGAGAAGGAATGGGTGACGTTTCGGGTCAAGACCCTTCTTCAGACTGATGTCAGGGGGGCGGGACAAAGAAAGGATATAGGTGGAGACAGAGGGAGAACTGGGAAGGGGAGGGCAAGAGAGGGACAGAGGAACAATCTAAAGTTGGAGAAGTCAATGTTCATACCGCTGGGCTGTAAGCTGCCCAAGCGAAATATGAGGTGCGGTTCCTCCAATTTCCGGTGGGCCTCACTATGGCACTGGAGGAGGCCCTTGACAGAAAGGTCAGACTGGAAGTGGGAGGGGGAGTTGAAGTGCTCAGCCACCGGGAGATCAGGTTGGTTTTTGCTGTTCCTCCAGCAGCCCAGTGGTATTACACCATGTGGTATGTCAGGGAGGATATCACAGCAGTGCTTTGGCAGGACAGACTAGAAGGCTCGATTAAGGAGGCTGTTTGGGTGGAACTCAGAAATGAGAAAGGTTTAGCAACACTTATAGGGGTGTATTATAGACCGCCAAATAGGGAACGAGAATTGGAAGAGCAAATATGTAAGGAGATAGCAGATATTAGTAGTAAGCACAGAGTGGTGATTGTGGGTGATTTCAATTTTCCGTATATAGACTGGGAATCACATTCTGTTAAAGGGCTGGATGGTTTGGAGTTTGTAAAATGTGTGCAGGATAGTTTTTTGCAGCAATACGTAGAGGTACCTACCAGAGAAGGGGCAGTGTTGGACCTCCTGTTAGGAAATGAGATGGGTCAGGTGACGGAGGTATGTGTTGAGGAGCACTTTGGGTCTAGTGATCATAATGCCATTAGTTTCAATATCATTATGGAGAAGGTCAAATCTGGACCAAGGGTTGAGATTTTGGATTGGAGAAAGGCTAATTTTGAGGAGATGAGAAAGGATTTAAAAGGAGTGAAATGGAAATTGTTGTTTTATGAAAAGGATATAATAGAGAAATGGAGGATATTTAAAGGTGAAATTTTGAGAGTACAGAGTCTTTATGTCCCTGTTCGGTGGAAAGGAAAGAATAATAATTTGAAAGAGCCGTGGTTTTCCAGGGAAATTGGACACTTGGTTCGGAAAAAGAGGGAGATATACAATAAATATAAGCGGCAGGGAGTAAATGAGGTTCTTGAGGAATATAAAGAATGTAAAAGGAATCTTAAAAAGGAAATTAGAAAAGCGAAAAAAAGATATGAGGCTGCTTTGGCAAGTAATGTAAAAGTAAACCCCAAGGGGTTCTACAGATATGTCAATAGCAAAAGGATAGTGAGGGATAAAATTGGTCCATTAGAGAGTCAGAGTGGACAGCTATGTGCTGAGCCGGAAGAAATGGGGGAGATATTAAACAATTTCTTTTCTTCGGTATTTACCGAGGAGAAGGATATTGAATTATGTGAGGTAAGTGAAACAAGTAGAGTAGTGATGGAAATTAGGAGGATTAAAGAAGAGGAGGTACGGACACTTTTGAAGAATATAAAAGTGGATAAGTCTCCAGGTCCTGATAGGATATTCCCTAGGACATTGAGGGAAGTTAGTGCAGAAATAGCAGGGGCTATGACGGAAATATTTCAAACGTCATTAGAAACAGGGATGGTGCCGGAAGATTGGCGCATTGCGCATGTTGTGCCTTTGTTTAAAAAAGGTTCTAAAAGTAAACCTAGCAATTATAGACCTATTAGTTTGACGTCTGTGGTGGGAAAATGAATGGAAAAGATACTTAGGGACAATATATATAATTATTTGGATAATCAAGGCCTGATTAGAAACGGTCAACATGGATTTGTGCCTGGAAGGTCATGTTTGACTAATCTTCTTGAATTTTTTGAAGAGGTTACCAGGGAAATTGATAAGGGCAAGGCTGTGGATGTTGTCTATATGGACTTCAGTAAGGCATTTGACAAGGTTCCACATGGAAGGTTGATTAAGAAGGTTAAATCGTTGGGTATTAATAGTGAGGTTGCAAGATGGATTCAACAATGGCTGAATGGGAGATACCAGAGGGTAACGGTTGACAATTGTATGTCAGGTTGGAGGCCAGTGTCTAGTGGAGTGCCCCAAGGATCTGTGTTGGGTCCACTGTTGTTTGTCATTCACATTAATGATCTGGATGATGGTGTGGCAAATTGGATTAGTAAATATGCAGATGATACTAAGATAGGTGGAGTAGTTGATAGTGAGGTAGATTTTCAAAGTCTACAGAGAGACGGGCCTTTTGGAAGGGTGGGCTGAAAGATGGCAGATGGAGTTTAATGCTGATAAGTGTGAGGTGCTGCATTTTGGTAGGACAAATCAAAATAGGACGTACAGGGTAAATGGTAGGGAATTGAGGAATGCAGTGGAACAGAGGGATCTGGGAATAACTGTGCATTGTTCCCTGAAGGTGGAATCTCATGTGGATAGGGTGGTGAAGAAGGCGTTTGGTATGCTTGCCTTTATAAATCAGAGCATCGAGTATAGAAGTTGGGATGTAATGTTGAAATTGTACAGGGCATTGGTGAGGCCGAATCTGGAGTATGGTGTGCAGTTCTGGTCGCCAAATTATAGGACTTCATATTTCGCTTGGGCAGCTTGCAGCCCAGCAGTATGAACATTGACTTCTCCGACTTTAGATAGTTCTTCTGTCCCACTCTTCCCCTCCCCCTTCCCAGTTCGCTCTCTATCTTTCTGTCCCCACCTATATCCTTTCTTTGTCCCGCCCCCCTAACATCAGTCTGAAGAAGGGTCTCGACCCAAAACGTCACCCATTCCTTCTCTCCTGAGATACTGCCTGACCTGCTGAGTTACTCCAACATTTTGTGATACCTTCGATTTGTACCAGCATCTGCAGTTATTTTCCTACAGCCAAGAAACAACTCCTCTTCATGATGTACAACATGCCTCTCTCTGAGTGCGCAGGGGAGAGAGAAGAACAAAGCCTGAACAGATATAACAAAGAATGCACTTTAGAGCATAGGAATTTCCATTCAGGTACCAGCACAGGGCAATTGCAGGTTAATTATAAAAAATATGGCACAAAAGTCTCAGAATAAGGATTCTACTTAAGTTATGAACTTTGTAAACACCAAATTGGTGGGCACCTCATCTTGTGCTGGTATGAAGTCTTCCCTTGTTGGTAGTGTCTCTTTAGAATTTAGAGAGATTTCTGTCGAATTTGTTCCAAAATTGTGCATTTTGCTTGCCTTCCTCATTTAGGTTTCTCTTGTAGGCATGCATTGCCACTGGTACAATAGACCAGATTATTTTCTGCTCAGATGCCACCTGAGGTCATTGCCCACCTACACTTACATGAATTTGATGTGGATGACCCCTCTGTACCTGTGGCTTGTCAGAGAATTTTCTGCAGTAACTGGGCACAGGCAACATTGTGCTGAGACCCAGTACCTGAAATTCACCTTTGACAGAATGCAAAGTTAGAGACAGGACTCGGTCTTCTTTCAGAGCTGCTGCTGAATTTAAGAATATTTAAATATCTGTGACGTTCAGAAACATTTTACATTAAGAATTTTTTTTTAAAAAAAATAGCTTCCTTTAATGATTGTGTCATAATCTGCAAGGTAAAGATCCCTTTCAAAATCAGTGCTGAATATGGTTGAAGTGAAGAGATCTCCACTGCTTGGTCTGACTCAATGTGGCTAGCATAGTGGCAGATCTAAATACATTTCTTGCTTTGAAAATCTCAAATTTGCGATTCCACTGTGTGTGCGCAGAGGTCACAGAGAGATGTAAGAATAATAGAATTATGGTGGCCAGTGATTTCAATTTTCCCAGTATTAACTGGGATTGCTTCAATGTGAAAGGTTTTAGAGGAGGTTAAGTTTTTAAAGGGCATCCAGGAAACCTTTTTAATATGAGGATAGTCCTAATAGAGAATCACACAATATTTAGGAATGTAGCCAGGCAAGGAGGGGTGGGGAGTCAGTAGAAGAGCATTTTGGCTATTGGGACCGTAACTACCTTGAAGGTGGAAAAGGATAAGGATGGACTGAATATTAAGATCCTGAATTGGGGGGAAGGCCAATTTCAGTATCATGAAACTGAATCTGGCAAACCTATATTGGGAGCTACTGGGCCCACAAATGGGAGTCATTCAAAATTCAATCAGAGTTGAGGCCCAATCTGTTCCCGAACAACTTGTTTCAAGGAGCCCGGGATGAAAAGGGATATTGAGAGGAAAAAAGGAAGCATGTGGCAAGTATAGAGAAATACAAATGAGGAAGGCTTTACAAAATAACACTGGAGGACACGATTGACAAATATTTTAAGGAACCCTATGTATATTAAAGGCAAGAAGAGAAATGGAAATAGTAGGTTTGTTAGTGACCATAGTCTGTCTATGGAGCCAGATAATGTAAGTGAGTTATTAAATGAATACTTCTCATCTGCATTCACTAAGGAGAAGGGCATCGTACAATGATTAACTAATAACTTGTTTGATCCTAATTTAGTAGTTTGTGAGTCCATCTGCTCTGGTACAAACTCATCCATCAAAGAAACTGTTAGTGTAAATGGACCTGCACTGGTTTAATGGTTTGTCAATGGTTTCTCTTCCCATTCTAGAAGTACTGTATACTTTCAGAGTAAATAAATTCGAATAATTGACTAATTTTGAGCTTGGAGGCCTCAATCACTATGGTAACCTAGACTGACATGTACTGCCAACAGAGGAAAGGCTTTTCTCTCTTTAAACAAGCATCATTTCCTGTTTCTTATCAAATATTATTTGATGTTTAACACTTGGAGGCAACCGAATCCCTTGCTTCAACTTGTAGTTAACCTTTTACTCTAGTGATTGGCCTACAGGAAGGATGGCCATAAAGCCTGGTTCCTGTGTGATTTTTAAAATGTATTTATTTAGAATTACACCTTTGGCACCACTCTGCAATTACACAAATGTTTCTTCATTAACCTTTGAAACTGGACACAAAGAAAACTCTGATTTGGGAAGTGCTTGATGCATTGATGATATGGAAGTTAGATTACAGAGTTTGATTGTTGCAGCAAAAATATGTGTGTTTTGTTTTATTACTCTCTAAGATTAGCTTGATCAACCATTCTTTTAACTTTTTTAACAGAATTATGATAATGTTTGTTCAGCCATTGCAGCAAGGGGATAATTTTGAGGTGTATCCAGATTAAAGCCCTTTTTATGGCAGTTTTGTACTGACTTAGATTCAATAGTTCTTGACACAAGACTTTGGGCCATTGATGGCACCCACAGATTTATTTTGCAGGGTCCCCATTTATGCTGGCTTTTTTGTTGGTTTCGTTGAACAGTCCTTGTTCCAAACATACACTGGCACCACTGCTCAACACTTACTCCTCTACGTCAGCCTCTCATCGGCCTGCCTCCTGCACTCGTGTTAGAACCCGTTGATTTTATTGACTTTACCAATAACTTCCACCCTGTGCTCAAATTTACCTGGACTATCCCTGACACCTTTCACCCCTTTCTTGATCTCTCTGTCTTTTACAAGGGACCGACTAACAATTGGCGTCTACGAAATACCCACTGATCCACTTCTTATCTGGACTACACCTCCTCCCACCCTGCCTCTTACAAAGACGCCATGCTCTATTCTCAATTTCTCTGCATCTGCCACATCTGCATCCAAGATGAGACTTTCCACTCCAGGACATCAGAGATGTCTTTAGTAAACATGGTGTTCCCCCCTGCTGTTGTGGAGGGATCTCTCACAGACCTCTTTGTGACCCGTAATTCTGTTCTCACTTCCCCCCTCCACCTAGACGGAACAAGGATATTGATCCCCTGGTCCATATCTTTCACCTGACCACCCTCTGTATCAAACACGTTATTCTCTGATGTTTTCACCACTTTAAACATGATTCCACCACCAGTCATATTTTCCCACCCCCCACTCACTCCCTCCACAACTCCTTGATTCACTCATCCCCTTTCGACCAAACCACCCCTGGAAGTGCTAGAGATGTAACATCCTCTGTCATATTCATCCAAGAAACCCAGCAGCCATTCCAGATGAGACAGAGGTTCACATGCTCCTCCTCCAACCTCATCTGCTGCATTTGGTGCAGTCCTCTTCCTACTCAACACCTCTTCCCATTCCCATTCCAACCAAATCCGAAATGTTGCATACCAATGTTCTTCAGAGATACTGCTTGAATTGCTGAGTTACTCCAGCACTTTGTGTTTTTTATTTCAATGTCGGATCTCTTCAACTCCCTAATCTTCTCCACTTTCTCCCGTCCTTAGCGATGTTAACAATCTACTTTTTCAGGAAACTGGTGGCAAAAATAGTGTATAAATATATCCTACTATTAAAGGAAACTGTCAATAATCATTGGAAATCATACATCTATATACTAAAACTCTCGTTTGTTTGTTTGTTTGTTCCTGAACTGCAGCCAAAACGGCACACGATAGCACGACAATTTTAGGCCCACCTTACTCACTGTTGTTCCTTTGGTGCTAATGGAAGAAGTTTAATTGAAATTGGTGTCATATTTTTTGTTATTCACATTTTAAAGTTTAAATCTATCTCCTAGGGAGGGAGGGGGGGGAGGAGGGAGGATAAGGGGGATGGAGTGGGGGGAGGGGAGTGGAAGGGAGGGAGGGGGGAGAGGAGTGGGGGAGGAGTGGGGAGGGAGGGGGGGAGGGTGGGTGGGTGGAGAGGGAAGAGGAGGGGGAGGAGAGGGTGCTGCACCAATGCAGGAGAGGTTTGGGCCCAATGGGTCCACTTGGTCTAGTAAATTATTAAAATTGAAGTGTTATGAGAATTACAAAAAGTTTAATGAAAAACCAAAGGAGAAAATAAGAGAAGAGTGCGATAAAGCTGTATGTGGAAGATCAAACAACTGCATTAATATCTGAATCGTATGTTATTGGATATTGAAATAAGGATATTGAAGAAGTAAACCCAGAGATGGATCAGAATGAAATGTGTAATATGATGTATAAAGGTAACATTTTGGCTATTAATTAAACAAAAAAGGTAAAGTCTATTCTCCCAGGATGCGTCTCATAGGCAATGACTGTAATGCTGCGCAGCCTAAATTTGTATCTACGTAGGTTCTTCCTGTGATAATTACATAAGTGACCTCTACTACAATCTATGTCCAATTTTTCTTGCGTGTGTTAATGCCAATTACATTTCTCTTGCTGCTAGATTTGATAAACATTGCTGAGTTAAATATATTTCAGTTGTCTTGCTCTAAATAATACAATTAATGCTTTATCAGTTGAAAAGTGAAATTGAGCTATCTGTTTTCCCTTTAATGTGTTTTGATGGTTAATGTAAATTTACTTACAACAAACTTCTGCTGATTTAAACTTGTTTTGTTTTTGCTTGCAGAGATATTACATATAGCATTCTTCTTGAATCTGTGACCACACTTTTAGTTCTACTGTCGTTCCAACTATTCCAGAAAGAGATCATTCGGGAGAGCATAATTTTCAATTATTTAATGCAAGGACAATGGTATGTAATCTCTATTCAAACTTTTAAAATTAACTTCAAAGATCTAGCCTAAAAGAATTGTGTCAGTCTGAGCGGTAAATTTTCCACCCTGATCTTGAAACCAATATTAATCTATTGGAGGAAATTGAGCAAAATGACCATGTGTATAGTGTGATATCTTGAGCTCAGACACAGAACAACAAGTTAACTCGCAAGGCTGCACAGTTGCACTGTGGTTTATTCAAACATTTACAATCCTCCACCAAAGGTGGTGCTTTTACAACTCCTTCCACCCTAATTTTAAAAAAAATTCCGGGTGGACATTTTGTTTTGAATATAACCGATGGTATGAAATTATTACAATCTTGTCTGATAGTTTACTTTTATACAACCGGAATAAAATGAGGGCATCATGCATCTATGTGGTATATACAATGATATGTACATTTCAGGCAATAACTTTACAAATTTAACCTAACCACTGGGTTTCTCCTTCTTTCTGGATATCTTCCCTGACCAAAAGTTTCTGACTGTTTAGAACCACTTTAGACTCATTGTTAATCCAGTCAAACCTTCCTTTTGACCTACATTTATAGATTCCAGTCCATCAGTCAATTTTGTTTGACTGTCAACCCCACTTGAACCTCCATTTTCAGGCTGATTCAAGCTCTCACTAACTTGTGTACCTTCTTGTACCATTTCTGGTTCATCTGGTACCTGTACTTGAGGGGTAACCCAATTATCTGACTCGTCTACTTTGTCTGATTTCAACCCGGTCTGTGCTTGCTTAGGCATGACATGGTCAATGTGTACTTTTCTCACATTGCTCTTTTCCTATTTTTAATTACTTAATTCAAACGTCTTGATTCTGCATCAAAAGCTTCTACTTCAGTGATGTTATTTGCAGCAAAAAACATTTCTAAACGTTCGATGTACGCACTGAACGTTTCCCGGCTTTGCTGGAACTCACCCAATCTTCCGATATATCCACTGGGCACCGCCATTTTAGATATATATATTTTTTATCAGTCTCACAGAATTCAACTTTGTGAGCCGATTTCCAGCTGTCCTTGACACCAAACGTTATACAACCTTCTCCGTGCCTCTGTAGAATTCCTTATCTACACAGACAACTGCAGATGCTGGTTTAAATCGAAGGTAGACACAAAATGCTGGAGTAATTCAGCGGGACAGACAGCATCTCTTGAGCATCCCATTCCTTCTCTCCAGAAATGCTGCCTGTCCCACTGAGTTACTCCAGCATTTTGTGTCTACCAGAGCAATGCAATTCTTACTTGCTGCAGGCTGTAAATGCAATAGGCCCACAGGTCTGCAAATGCAATAAAACACAGATAAATATATAATAATCAAAAATATAATTAAATAGCCATGACACCAGGTATACATAATAGTGCAAAATCCGGTCCAAAGTGCAACCAACGACAGTCTATAGAAGATCAGAACAATGATAGGAAATGAGATAAGCGTTTTATATAGAGACTTGTGCTTACTCTAGGAGAAGCAATTAGCATAATACAAATATACAATGGTGTTGTTTGATTGTATGTATAGTGAATGTTGTGTGTGTAAGAACCTGTTACCAAGCAAGATACGCCTACGTCTACAGTAAGGCGGTCTTGCTAAACATTGGACTGCGGTGCCAGACCGATGTTACGAGCACTTTCCACCGAGCTCATGACATCCCGCAGAACATAGTGAGGCTACCGGGATCTACCTGGATTGCGGCCGTACCAAGGAGGCGGCGCAGGCGGCGTTGTGAGCGCAGGAGGAAGCGCGGTTGCCGAGCGGGCCTACCAGCTCGTCTGAGGAAACAGCCACACGAGCCACCGGTACCGAGCATCTTCCTCTCCAACGCCAGATCCATCGTCCACAAAACAGACGAACTGGAGCTGCTAATCGCTGGAAACCCCAACATCCGCGACTGTTGTGTGACGATTATAACGGAGACTTGGCTACATCCGCTAATCCCGGACGCAGCAGTACAGCTAGTGGGGCGCTCCATCCACCGGCAGGACAGAAACGGCGACTCTGGTAAGAGCAGAGGAGGGGGTCTGTGTATTTACGTACACAATGACTGGTGCACTAACAGTAACATCATATACAGCCACTGCTCTCCTGATTTGGAAGCAATGACTGTTAAGTGCAGACCCTTCTATCTGCCGCGTGAGTTCACTGTAGTGCTCATTACTGCGGTTTACATACCACCAGATGCTAACGCCAGCATAGCCCTCACCCTGCTGCATGACACTGTAAACAAACAGCAACAGGCTCAACCTGAAGGAGTGCATGTCATTGCTGGGGACTTTAATAAAGCATGCTTAAGGACAGTACTCCCCAAATTTGTGCAGTATGTACAGTGTGCCACCAGGGGGGTAAACACACTGGACCATGTTTATTCCAACTTAAAGCACGCTTACAGAGCAGTACCTCTCCCACATCTGGGTCTCTCAGACCACCTTTCACTGCTCCTGATCCCAGCATACATCCCGCTCAGGAGGCAAACTAAGACAGACACAAAGGTTATAAGAACCTGGCCATCAGGAGCACTCACAGAGCTTCAGGATTGCTTTGCACGCACAGAATGGACTATATTTGAACACCAGGACCTAGAGGAATATACAGAAACTGTTCTGTCCTATATAAAAAGCTGCACTGATAATGTGACTGTTAACAAACACATCCGGTATACCCCAACCGCAAACCCTGGATGACTAGAGTGGTACAGTGTCTTTTGGAAGCACGCTACTCTGCCTTCAAGTCTGGAGACAGAGCACAATACAGCGCGGCAAGGGCTGAGCTGAGGAGGGGCATCAAAGCAGCCAAGGAGGACTACAAGAGGAAAATAGAGGACCATCTAACTCAGAACAACCCACGACAGGTGTGGCAGGGTTTACAGCAGATAACCAACTAAAAGGGAAAAACATCTGTGACCTCCAGCGTGGATACCTCACTGGCAGAGGAACTAAATCATTTGCCCGTTTTGAGACTGCAATGCCACACACAGCCATCCTGCCCCCACCATCTATCACACCCAACACGCTCACTTTACAGGAACACCAAGTGAGACGTGTACTAAAGATGGTGGATCCAAATAAAGCGGCAGGACCTGATGGAGTACTTGGTAAAGTGCTGAAAGCTTGTGCTGACCAGCTTTCAGAGGTCCTCACAAAGATCTTTAACATCTCCCTGACACAAGCCACCGTCCCATCCTGCTTAAAATCGGCTACTATTATCCCTGTCCCCAAAAAGCCTGCTGTCAGTAGTCTAAATGACTACAGACCAATAGCCCTTACATCGGTTGTTATGAAATGTTTTGAGAAGCTTGTGGCACAACACATCAACGCCATCCTTCCTCCCAGCTTTGACCCTCATCAGTTTGCCTATCGAGCAAACAGATCTACAGAAGATGCCATCAATACAGCCCTCTACACTGCCCTGAGCCACCTGGAGCGCCCGGGGACCTATGTAAGAATGCTTTTCATAGACTACAGCTCGGCATTCAATACGATCATCCCAGACATACTAGTGGACAAGCTGTATAATAACCTGGGTTTTCCCCCATCCATCTGCGCCTGGATAAGAGACTTCCTCACAAACCGCCCACAATCTGTTAAGATCGGCCCCCACAGCTCCTCCACCATTACGCTCAGCACTGGCTCCCCGCAGGGCTGTGTGCTGAGCCCCCTCCTTTATGCTCTGTACACACACGACTGCACTCCTATTCACCCCTCCAATTCAATCATCAAATTTGCAGACGACACAACTGTGGTCGGTCTGATCACTGGAGGGGATGAGCCTGCGTACAGAGACGAGGTCTGTGCTCTGTCCGGATGGTGCGAGGCAAATAATCTAGCACTAAACACAAGCAAGACAAAAGAAATGGTGCTGGACTTCAGGAAACAAAGAGCGGCTCCCACCCCACTTCATATAAATGGGGAGGAAGTGGAGAGGGTCTCCATCTTCAAGTTCCTGGGGACCACCATCTCCCAGGACCTCTCCTGGACTGCAAATACCAAAGCGGTAGTGAAAATGTCACAGCAGAGACTGCACTTCTTAAGATTACTCCGGAAAAACAGACTGAAGGAGAATCTGCTGGTGACCTTCTACCGCTCTACCATCGAGAGCGTACTGGCATACTGCACCATTGTGTGGTATGCTGGCTGCCCGGCTGCAGACCAGAAGGCCCTCCAGAAGGTCATTAAGACAGCAGAGAAAATTATCGGCTGTCCACTACCTTCTCTGAAGGACATCACCTGCTCGCGCTGTCTGAACAGGGCCAGAAATATAATCAAGGACAGCACTCATCCAGGACACGAATTGTTTGCTCTCCTGCCCTCTGGGAGGCGCTACAGGAGCCTAAGGGCCAGGACAAATCGACTCAAAAACAGTTTCTTTCCCTGGGCCATAAGAACAGTGAATGGAAGCACATGACTTGACTACTCTCATTTTCGTCGCACATTTTAAAAAAGAAACTTATTTTAGAATTTTAGGTGTAAAACTCATTCATTATTTATTAGGTTTTTAAATTGTTTTTTTTATTGATACTAGTATTTGTTGTGTTGGTTCGTATGTCTGTGCAATTTTCTTTGAAAGATATGCACTGTCGCACTGTTATCAGCTGTAGCACTTCTAATTTTGTTGTACCTTGCGTACAATGACAATAAAGGCATATTATAAAAATTAAATATCATGGATACTGGAAATCTGAATTAAAACAGAAAATTATGAAAACACTTAATAGATCAGGAATATCTAAAGGATACTGGTTAAAGTTATCAGCTTTTTAAAATATTCCAGTCAGTTATATTCCAAAAGAAGCAACACTTGCGTGGCCATTGACTTGATAACAAAGACCTTTGACCTTATGATTACTACAAAAAGCATAACGGGAGGCCAGAAAAATAAGGACGCATAAAAATCTAAATATGAAATACATCACCAGATCACTTAATTTGGTCAGGCACAAGGAACCGCAGGTGTTGGTTCACCAAAACACAAGGTACTAAGCATTTGAGAGAGCACTGGATCACGATTTAAACAGCATGGTTCTTTAACTGTGTATGTGGAAAGATAGCACTCCATTGCTTGAAGAGAAGCAATTTATTTTTTTCATGTATATTATTTTTGATCACAAAATGCAGGATACTTTTGCAATAAATCCGCGCAACAAACTTCCTTATACTCATCTCAGTTGGATAGACCCCTTATTTTTGTACATAATGTTTACAGTAGATGGTGCTAGACGTTAGCTGTTAGTCACCCAAAAGGCGTTAAATGCTAGTTTAATCTTTATTTCTTAAAATACTGATGTTCAAAAAATTATGAAACAACTTGAGTGTGGTACTTTTGAGCCAACAACGTATATGCAGCCAAGTACATGGATAGGAAAAGTTTAGAGGGATGTTGATCAAATGTGAGCAGGTGGGACTAGTGCAGATGGAGTATCTTTGTCGGCATGGGTAAATGGCAAGTTGGGCTGAAGAGCCTGTGTCCGTGCTGTATGACTCTTTGACTTATTCATTGATATTATTGTCATCTATTCAATGCTCTTGCCACTATCTGCAGGATACTTTAATGGCTGTAATCCACTATGCAGATGGTTATATAATAACATAAAATGCTGAAAGTAATTCAGCAGGTCAGGCAGCATCTCCGGAGGACATGGATAGGTGCCATTTTGGGACGGGACCCGTCAGACTCTAGAGCGTTGCCTGACCTGGTAACTTCAGCACTTTATTTTTTTGTTGTAAACCAGCATCTGCTGTTCCTGGTGTCTCCTGGTTGCAATAAAACGTTGGATTCTTCCGGTACACCCATTAAATCAACCTCAATTATCAAGACTATGTAATCCCTATTTGTGCCAATGTTTTATCTGCTTGTGATGAAAGTCCTACAATTTTTAAGTAAAAGGAGTCTATGTTTATTTTCATTGAGCACAGCATTATTAATAAACAAATTGTCTCAATTTCTTAATTGTTCTTTGCTGCTAAAAATATTTGACCAGATTATAATATTAATGCATTAAAGCATTTATGGTACTGTGAGTGATCTTTGACAATGGTGTGAAATAACTAACTGAACAAAGTGTGGTTGAGACATCACAATTGATCTTAATGCTGACAGAAATTGTATGGAAATAAAATGAGGGACTCCATTCTTTGCTGCTACCCAATGACCCCTGCTGGTGTCCGCTTGTATGTGTTTGAGATTGGCTTTTGCATTGATTCTGTAAACACCTGAATATCCTCCCAATATTTAAATACTATGTTGATGCATGAAAATTAAAATTTGGCTGAGGTAACGGAGTGATGCAGGACCTGTAAATTCCTGACAAAAGACTTACCTGTATTTTGTGATTTGCATTAGCTTTGATTTCATTTTTGTTTCCTCTCTTGCTTTCATGTCTCCTCTTCAGTCCTCTTTCTTTGCACTCTGTCTACACTATCCATCGCTTCATGATTTCAAAAGTGAGTTTAGCTCATGATTTGCTTGAAGATCTTGATCACTCAATTAGAGTCAGGCTTCTGACAGAGAAGTTCTCCAGAGATGCTGCCTGGCCTGCTGAGTTACTCCAGTGCTTTGTGTCTTTTTTCGTTAATTTTGTTAAACTTCCTGGTTTCTACTTCTGACAGAGAGTGTTTCACAGTGGAGTTGCTATTTTTAGGGAAATATTAATTTTTAACACTTTTGGGTAGGTAAATATCACTGACTTTCTTTTGCAGGTTCTGTGTTAGAATTGGCTATAATTTAGCAGAAACAATCGCATAAATGCAATGGCTTCAAGACCAAATCAGAAGTGAAGTATTCTGAGGCAAGTGACTAATTGCCTGAAACCTTAATGCCTATCCCCAATCTACACGGCACTAATCAGGAATGTGATGGAATCATCTCCGCTTACACGGATGAGTGCAATTCCAATAACACTCAACACCATCCAGGTCAAAGTAATGCATTTGATCGGCAATATTCATATTGGCAGCAATGTCTAGCAATTTGGCAAAATGCACTAGAGCCACTTATTTACACCACTCTGACATCATGTCCCAAATCAGCCACTTCTACCACTCAAAACGACAAAGGCATCAGGAATTTGGGGATGCCATCTTCTGCAGGTTCCTTCATTGTTGCACACCATCAAGATTTGGAAGTATGGCTGCAGTTACATTGTTGCTGGGTCAAATCGTGGAACATCTTACCCACCAGCGCTTGGGAGAATACCTTCATCAGAAAACATGCAGTAATTTAAGAAGATGATTTACCACCACCACCACCACAAGGGTGATTAGAATGGGAAACAACTGCAGTACTACAATGCCCAGATCCTGAAAAAAAAGAAAGCAGTAATTCCGTGATTTGCAAATATTTACTCACCATCGACTGTTTTGGGCACCTCGCTTTGAGCTACGAAGCTATGAATTATACATATGAAAACACTGTACTGCAATGACCACTATGCATTTTCCCTAGGGTGGGAATGGAAGAATGGCTGTAGATGAAAAACAATAGGTCGGTTTGGAAGCCAGTTAGATCTGTGTCATTTGAATATCATAAAACAAATCTTCTGTGCCCTTTGAAATAGCTTGCATGTTGCTTTATTAGAACCACAAATCCTTGTCTCATTGGAACATAAGGATCTCTATTAAAGTTTTATGGTGTGTGAGCGATATGCACAAAGATTATTAGTTGTTAAAGCTTAAACACGAGCAGTGGCCAAATTGCAGATTCAATTTTTTAAAATAAAATGTCAGTATTGAATATTTATTTTGATATGGATTACTCAGACCGTTTTATCAAACTCATTTTAGGTCACGGGCCGGAATGGGCAAAATGCGACTTCATGCGGGCCGGATCAGTTGTGCACGCATGAACGCACACGCCCGTGGTCCCACAGCTTTCGTTGTCTTTGTTTTTTCAACCTGCTCTCATGTGTCTCAGTCTCTGCTATAACTACAATGCGTTTCACTTTATGAATTTAGTTTCTTATGAAGAAGATTGCCTAGCAAGCATTACTTTTATGATTGGTATCTGGGCCCTAGATAGAGTGGATGTGGAAATAATGTTTCCAGTAATAGAGTCTAGGACCATAGGTCATATCATCAGAATAAAAGACCATATCACCCCCGTCCTTTATAAACTCCACTGGCTCCCCATCCCCCAGAGAATCCAGTACAAAATCCTCCTCATAACCTACAAAGCCCTCCATAACCTGGCCCCATCCTACCTGACCGACCTCCTCCACAGGCACACTCCCACCTGCACCCTCCGCTCTGCCGCTGCCAATCTCCTATCCCCCCACATCCGGACTAAACTCAGATCCTGGGGGGACAGGGCTTTCTCCATCGCTGCTCCCACCCTATGGAACTCATTACCCCAAACCGTTAGAGACTCCCCCACACTCACCACATTCAAAACATCGCTGAAGTCTCACCTGTTCAGTACTGCCTTCAACCACTGAAGGTCACCTCACCTACTGTCTCCTTTCTCTGTTCATTTATTTATTTACTTATTTATCTATTTATTAATTTCCCTATGTTCTCAAAATCTCTGTAAAGCGTCTTTGAGTATATGAAAAGCGCTATATAAATAAAATGTATTATTATTATTATTATACATTCAAAATGGAGATGAGGAGGAATGGGTGGTGAATCTATGGAATTCATTGCTGCAGACAGCGGTGGAGGCCAAGACATTGGGTATTTTTGAGGCAGATATGTCTTGATTAGGTTACAGGGAGAAAGAAGACAATAGAATGTGGTTGAGAGAGAAAAAATAGATCAGTCATGGTTGAATGGCAAAGTAGACTTAATGGGCTAAATGGCCTAATTCTGTTCCCCTGTCTTATAGTCTTCCTACAGTGTTTATGTTTTGCCCACAATGGGCTGGCTGGGTGGTGAACAGCCAAACAGCAGCTACCTGGCATGGTGAAAGATGGTCTGTCCATCATCTCACCTGAAGGCCCCGCTCCCCATCCTTCTCCTTATGTCTTTCTTCCTTCCCCTCACATCCTCTCCCCTCACCTCTCATATCCTTCTCTCCCCTCACCTTTTCCCTCACCTGCCCTCTCCCTTTCCTCAGCCTATCCCTTCTCTCATCCCCACTTCCTTCCTTCTAACTACTCCCTCACTCCCCTCCCTTACTTCATCCTCTTTCTTTCCTTACCTCGTCCCTAAATCCCCTCCCTTCCCTCATCCCTAAACACCATTCCTTCTCTTATCTGCTCCCTTCGTCACCCCCTCCCTCCCTATTTCCTTTCTTTACCACCTACTCCCCCACTCCCCTCCCTCGACACCCTCTCTTCCCTTCCTCATCCCTAAAAATCCTCCCTTCCCTCATCTGCTCCCCCTCCCCTTCCTTTACCACTACCTTCTCCCTTCTCTTCCCTATTCCCACATCATTACCAGCATCTTCACATCCCACCTAACCTTAACCCAAACCCAGAGCCCCCACCCTGGGGAGCAGCTCAGATTTTGGACCGCTGGCTGCGGCCCCATTCACAGTGCGGTGACTTCCACCAGCCTCTATCCACGCACTCACTGGGTATCAGGCACATGGTGGCGGTCTCTGTGGCGGCAGCCCAGGCACTTCCCGGTGTCCACAACAACGCTCAGACTCCCCACCTTTCCCGGTGCCGGCCCCTTCCCTCCCGCGTCATCGCATGGCCAGATATGGACGTAGCTTCCACTCACCCCCAGGAACTGGGGAGTGGGGAGGTGACAAATCACCCCGCGGGCCGGATTGGACCCATTCGCTGGCCAGATGCGGGCCGCGGGCCGGTAGTTTAACACCCCTGACAATACAATACAATACAATACAATATATCTTTATTGTCTGGAGTTAGTAAGGAGTAAGACCTGTGTGATCTCCCGGACAAGTTTCGATCGCCTAGCTTGGGGTCGGAGAGGAATTTCCCGGATTTTTTTTCCCCAAATTGGCCTGGGTTTTTAATCCGGTTTTTCGCCTCTCCCAGGAGATCACTCAATTCTTTTGGGTGGGCGGTTGGAGCTGTTGGAGTAGCGGCCGGGCGGTAGGTTTAGAAACCGAGCACAGGGCTTTGTTTGGGGAGTATGAGTGTCAGGGCAGTTTATTGTTCTGGGTGTCGGATGTGGGGAATCTGGGAGTCTGATAGTCTTCCAGACACCCACATCTGCGCCAGGTGTGACGAGATGGGGCTCCTAAGGGACCGTATTAGGAACCTGGAGCGGCAGATTGATGACCTCCGTCTGGTCAGGGAGAGTGAGGAGGTTATAGAGAGGAGTTATAGAGAGGTGGTCACTCCAAGACCACGGGAGGTAGACAAGTGGGTCATGGTTAGGGGGGGCAAGGAGCAGAGGCAGGGACTAGAGAGTACCCCAGTGGATGTACCCCTTGGCAATACATACTCCTGTTTAGGTGTTGTTGGGGAGTACAGCCTACCTGGGGGCAGCGACGGCGCCCGGGCCTCTGGCACGGAGTCCGGCCCTGTTGCTCAGAAGGGTAGGGAAAGGAAGAAGAGAGCGATAGTGATAGGGGACTCTAGTGAGGGGGTCAGATAGGCGATTCTGTGGACGCAGTCGGGAGACCCGGATGGTGGTTTGCCTCCCTGGTGCCGGTGTCCGGGATGTGTCTGAGCGTGTCCAGGATATCCTGAAAGGGGAGGGAGAGGAGCCAGAGGTCGTGGTACATATAGGTACCAACAATATAGGTAGGATAAGGGAAGAGGTCCTGAAAGGAGAATTTAGGGGGCTAGGAAGAGAGTTAAAAAAAAGGACTTCCAAAGCGATAATCTCAGGCTTACTGCCTGTGCCATGCGATAGTGAGAATAGGAATGGAGTGAGGTGGAGGATAAATACGTGGCTGAGGGACTGGTGCAGGGAGCAGGGATTCAAGTTTCTGGATCATTGGGACCTCTTCTGGAGGAAGTATCACCTGTACAAAAAGGACGGGTTGCATCTGAACCTGAGGGGAACCAATATCCTGGCGGGGAGATTTGCTAAGGTAATTGCGGAGACTTTAAACTAGTACGGCTGGGGGGAGGGACTCAAACACAGATAGCTAATAGGCAGTGTGTGAGGCAGGAGGCAGAAAAGGGAAACACTCAGACCCAATATGTAGGAGAGAAAGAAGTGAAAAGAAATAAACTGAGAATAAGAAATGATGGGTCCCTTAAATGTGTATATTTTAATGCTAGGAGCATTGTAAGAAAGGTGGATGAGCTTAGAGCCTGGATTGACATCTGGAAGTATGATGTTGTGGCGATCAGTGAAACATGGTTGCAGGAGGGTTGCGATTGGCAATTAAATATTCCAGGATTTCATTGTTTCAGATGTGATAGAATCGGAGGTGCAAGAGGTGGGGGTGTTGCATTGCTTGTCAGGGAGGATATCACAGCAGTGCTTTGGCAGGACAGACTAGAAGGCTCGATTAGGGAGGCTGTTTGGGTGGAACTCAGAAATGAGAAAGGTTTAGCAACACTTATAGGGGTGTATTATAGACCGCCAAATAGGGAACGAGAATTGGAAGAGCAAATATGTAAGGAGATAGCAGATATTAGTAGTAAGCACAGAGTAGTGATTGTGGGTGATTTCAATTTTCCGTACATAGACTGGGAATCACATTCTGTTAAAGGGCTGGATGGTTTGGAGTTTGTAAAATGTGTGCAGGATAGTTTTTTGCAGCAATACGTAGAGGTACCTACCAGAGAAGGGGCAGTGTTGGACCTCCTGTTGGGAAATGAGACGGGTCAGGTGACGGAGGTATGTGTTGAGGAGCACTTTGGGTCTAGTGATCACAATGCCATTAGTTTCAATATAATTATGGAGAAGGTCAAATCTGGACCAAGGGTTGAGATTTTGGATTGGAGAAAGGCTAATTTTGAGGAGATGAGAAAGGATTTAAAAGGAGTGAAATGGGACATTTTGTTTTATGAAAAGGATATAATAGAGAAATGGAGGATATTTAAAGGTGAAATTTTGAGAGTACAGAGTCTTTATGTCCCTGTTCGATGGAAAGGAAAGAATAATAATTTGAAAGAGCCGTGGTTTTCCAGGGAAATTGGACACTTGGTTCGGAAAAAGAGGGAGATATACAATAAATATAAGCGGCAGGGAGTAAATGAGGTTCTTGAGGAATATAAAGAATGTAAAAGGAATCTTAAGAAGGAAATTAGAAAAGCGAAAAAAAGATATGAGGTTGCTTTGGCAAGTAATGTAAAAGTAAACCCCAAGGGGTTCTACAGATATGTCAATAGCAAAAGGATAGCGAGGGATAAAATTGGTCCATTAGAGAGTCAGAGTGAACAGCTATGTGCTGAGCCGGAAGAAATGGGGGAGATATTAAACAATTTCTTTTCTTCGGTATTCACCGAGGAGAAGGATATTGAATTATGTGAGGTAAGCGAAACAAGTAGAGTAGTGATGGAAATTATGAGGATTAAAGAAGAGGAGGTACGGACACTTTTGAAAAATATAAAAGTGGATAAGTCTCCAGGTCCTGATAGGATATTCCCTAGGACATTGAGGGAAGTTAGTGCAGAAATAGCAGGGGCTATGACGGAAATATTTCAAACGTCATTAGAAACGGGGATGGTGCTGGAAGATTGGCGCATTGCGCATGTTGTGCCTTTGTTTAAAAAAGGTTCTAAAAGTAAACCTATCAATTATAGACCTGTTCGTTTGACGTCTGTCGTGGGAAAATTAATGGAAAAGATACTTAGGGACAATATATATAATTATATGGATAAACAAGGCCTGATTAGAAACAGTCAACGTGGATTTGTGCCTGGAAGGTCATGTTTGACTAATCTTCTTGAATTTTTTGAAGAGGTTACCAGGGAAATTGATAAGGGCAAGGCTGTGGATGTTGTCTATATGGACTTCAGTAAGGCATTTGACAAGGTTCCACATGGAAGGTTGATTAATAAGGTTAAATCGTTGGGTATTAATAGTGAGGTTGCAAGATGGATTCAACAATGGCTGAATGGGAGATACCAGAGGGTAATGGTTGACAACTGTATGTGAGGTTGGAGGCCAGTGTCTAGTGGAGAACCCCAAGGATCTGTGTTGGGTCCACTGTTGTTTGTCATTTACATTAATGATCTGGATGATGGTGTGGCAAATTGGATTAGTAAATATGCAGATGATACTAAGATAGGTGGTGTAGTTAATAATGAAGTAGAGTTTCAAAGTCTACAGAGAGACTTGGGCCTTTTGGAAGGGTGGGCTGAAAGATGACAGATGGAGTTTAATGCTGATAAGTGTGAGGTGCTGCATTTTGGTAGGACAAATCAAAATAGGACGTACAGGGTAAATGGTAGGGAATTGAGGAATGCAGTGGAACAGAGGGATCTGGGAATAACTGCATTGTTCCCTGAAGGTGGAATCTCATGTGGATAGGGTGGTGAAGAAGGCGTTTGGTATGCTTGCCTTTATAAATCAGAGCATCGAATATAGAAGTTGGGATGTAATGTTAAAATTGTACAGGGCATTGGTGAGGCCGAATCTGGAGTATGGTGTGCAGTTCTGGTCGCCAAATTATAGGAAGGATGTCGACAAAATGGAGAGGGTACAGAGGAGATTTACTAGAATGTTGCCTGGGTTTCAGCACTTAAGCTACAGAGAGAGGTTGAACAGGTTGGGTCTTTATTCTTTGGAGCGTAGAAGGTTGAGGGGGGACTTGATAGAGGTTTTTAAAATTTTAAGAGGGACGGACAGAGTTGAGGTTGGTAGGCTTTTCCCCTTGAGAGTGGGGAAGATTCCAACAAGGGAACATAACTTTAGAATTGAGGGACAAAAGTTTAGGGGTAACATGAGGGGTAACTTCTTTACTCAGAGGGTGGTGGCTGTATGGAATGGGCTTCCGGTGGAAGTGGTGGAGGCAGGCTCGATTTTATTATTTAAGAGTAAATTGGATAGGTATATGGATGAGAGGGGATTGGAGGGTTATGGTCTGAGAGCAGGTAGATGAGACTAGGTCAGAGAGAGTGGTCGGCGTGGACTGGTAGGGCCGAATGGGCCTGTTTCCGTGCTGTAGTTGTTATATGGTTATATGGTCATTGTACAGGGGTACAATGAGATTGGGAATGCGCCTCCCATACGATGCAATAATTTAATTAATTTAAACAGCAACAACCCAACGAAACAAATTGTAACAGTTTTGAGACAGACAGTCTTATTCTGTGTGTGGTAGGATAGAAAAAATAGAGACTAGGGAGGACAAGAATTTATAGTGACTTACTTTATCAGTATTTATAACCAATCACCAGAGATGGAATTCATTTTTTTTCAATTATTTTGGTTGGGGAGGAGTGTTTATTCTGCAATTCCATTCATTTTTCCATAATGAATAAGCCTGGTATCCTTGGCAATGGTGTAGATTGTTCTGCTGATTTATTGTCTGAATTCATTTTTTTAAGTATTTAACCATTTACATTAAGTACCATGTCCTTTACTGAATGTTTTTGAAGCTGGATTTTACATTGATCCTTATGTAAGAAAATTTACGACTGAAACTGCAGACTATTTAAAATAACTTTGCCACATCTTCCCATTCCCACAGCATTGATATATTAGCTTGTACATTATGAAAGAGAGGTTTTGAACGTGAAACTATATTTAAACGCAAGTTTTACCACATCGGAGATTTACCTTCTTTCTGGTCAGTGCAATGTGCTTTTCTCAAAATGTGAGGATGAATTGTGTCTAATTTATTTGAAGATTTATAAATGCTTGCCCTCATTGGTCGGACCATCGAGTTTAAGAGTCAGGAAGTCATGATGCAGCTTTATAGGGCTTTGCTGCAGCCACATTTGGAGTATTCTGGTCACTCCAATCCGGGAAGGATGTGGATATAGCAAGGGGCAGAGGAGGTTTACCAGAATAACTAGATTTTTCAACCAGCATCTGCAGTTCCCCGTTTTTACCTTTTACCAGAATGCTACCCGGATTAGAGGGTACATTTATAATAAAGATGTCAACATTACTGAATTAATTAATAATACCCAAGCTATGCCACCATTTATCTATGGATTAATGCTGGTTCATAATATGTAACCTTGGTAAACCTCGCTATGTGTTCTATTTGCTATTTTATTTGCCAAGCTTATTAGGCACTGGTTAAACAGGTCCTCTTTGGTAACAATAACCAATGAAATAGAAGCATCTGGAAGGATACTTAGTGATTTGTGTGCTGATCATCAGCTCAAAGTTGTGGAACATGTCAACAAGGCTTTGCAAGCTGCCGTGGATCAGTGTAACTTGGAGTGGAAGCTCTTGGCATTGTCTTATTTTTGACTGTGTCAGTCATGTGGAATTAATTCATTGAAAGGAAGGTAACTAGATCAACAGTTTCACAACTCAAAAAGTATGTAACTGTCGGCCCTAACTTCCAAATAAAAGTCATGAGCTATTACTTAAATGTTTTTTTAGGACTGATCATTCTGAAATCTAGATACTTCCAACTTTGGAATTTCCACAGTTGATGGATGAGCAGAATGAACTTGAAGCATGATCTAATATCCTCCTTATGTTTAGCATTTTGCCATAGCAACAGAAAATAGTCACTATATAGGTATTTACAGATGTTTAATGTAATGTTTCACATTTAAGTTAAACTACTTTATTCTTTTAAGTATTCCAAAATTGCATTTGCTGGATGATTTGTAAATAATTCTGAACTATAATATTGTGCAAATAAAGCTCAAAACTTTTCAAAGGTTCAAAGGTCAGTTTATTGTCACATGTACCAATTAAGGTACAGTGAAACTCGAATTACCATATTAAAAAAGAGCAACAAGACACACAACATAAAAGTTAACATAAACATCCACCACAGCGGATTCCCCACATTCCTCACTGTGATGGAAGGCAATAAAGTCTAAACTTCTTCCTCTTTATTCTCCCGCGGTCGGGGCAGTCGAACCATCCCCAGTCGGGGCGATCAAAGCCCCCGCGTCTGGGCGATCGAAGCCCCACGTCGGGGCGATCGAAGCCCCCGCGTCGGGGCGATCGAAGCCCCTGCGATCGGGGTGGTCGGAGCTCCTGAGGCTTGGAGCTCTCGAAGTCGGTCTCCAACCAGAGACCGCGAGCTCCACGAAGTTAAGTCTGCAGGTTCCCGCAGTTGGAGCTCCAAGGTCGATCCCCGACAGGGATCGCCATCTCCACGATGTTAAGTCCTGCAGGCTCCCGGGGTTGGAGTTCCCGAAGTCGGTCTCCAGCAGAGGCCGCCAGCTCCTTGGTGTTAGGCCGCAGTGAGGACGGAGATGCGATACGGGAAACAATTGCATTTCTGTCGAGGTAAGAGATTTTTTAAAGTTTCCCCGAACCCCCTCACCCCCGAACCCCCTTACATCCCACATAAAACAAGCCAAAGAACACTAAACCATACATTTAATACATACTAAAAAAAACAAAGTATGAAGGGACGAGACAGACTGTTGGCGAGGCGGCCATTGTGGGCGCCACCTGGTGGTTCAATAAATAGTTCCATTTTGAAAGGGGGATAACTCTTCCAGTTTAGGTGCAATATTTTCGATGTAATGTTTATAAAATAAACTTGAAATGATATATATCATCTTTTCATTCCCTTTCACTCCTTTCCTTTGTAGGACAAAATCATTTGACTAACAATCAAGCTCTTTTAATGGAACCATGAGAAGACATGGTTATACCAAGTGTTTCATTTAGTTTGTGCTATCACCTACCACAAAATATTGCACATGATACCTGGCTGTGCACTATTAATATGTGCACCTTAATATTTAAAAAACTAATTGTTTAATATACTCGGTGACTGAGCCTCCACAGCCATCGGATAGAGAATTTCTAAGGTTCATGACATTCTGGGCGAAGAAGTTTAATTTCTCTCTATCCTGAATGGCTGACCTGTTAGTTTGAGACTCTGCTTACTGGTTCTGAACACCGCAGCCACAGAAAACATCAACACTACATCTTTTCGGTTACTATTCAGAGAGGAGTAAATCTGAGGTTGCTTATATCTTGAGGGCAGGAAGAAATAATTTTATATTTATAATGACAGACTAAGATTGTTTGGCCCATCAGGTGCACGCCTGGTCACAGGCGAGCAATCCCATTAATCCCAATTCGCCTCATTTCTCTGGAGCATTGAAAAACAATCTCAGACAATCCCATCAACTCTCCAATGATTCTTTTGGTTGCCATTAATTTACATGCAGCGATATTGGGCAACAACCACCCTACTAGGAATGCGTGAGGATGTGTGAGAATACCAAGGGACAACCAATGCAGTCAAGGAGTGAGCACAAATACTCCACATGTATGCAAGAGGGAGGAGGAGTGTGATCTGTTTATCCAGGACCACACTTAGCGTGTCATTTGCAAGGGCTCGGTTACTTTCCAATGGGAGAGATAATCTAAAAAAATAATCATCAAACACATTAATATTTTGGTTATTTATCAATTGTTGCTTAGTTTACAAGGTGTCAAGTAACAAATTTTACCAACACTCTTGAAAAGTGGATGTTCAAGGATGTTGTTCAGCCTGTCGGCAGTAAACCAAAATGAATTTCCTTCGTATTGTTCAAGAAAATCAGAATAACGTTTTACAAGGAAGATAACATTGAATATTGCTAATATGTAGGTTTATGTTACAAGGTATAATTGCTCTGTGTTCTGAAGTAAGTTTGTAAAGGTCATGGGTCAGGTTTCAAACAAAAACACTGGATTATTTGTAGAAATGTAATTTAAGAAGCTGCATTACTGGCCAAGAATTCTTTCTTTGAACACAGTTGGTGATCTCGAAGAAAGGATAGAAAATAACATTTGTGCTCATGGTTTTTTTCAAACTTATTTTCATATAAGCAAATAAAATATAAATAGAAATCTTTCACGATTGGATAATTTTAGAATGCATTGGATTATATTCCTTGATAAGTTTATGGGATAATGGTTTATTAATCCAATAGAGAATGGGTTTGTCACAAGCAAAAGGACTTATTTATGGAGTGCCCTCCATAATGTTTGGGACAAAGACTCATCATTTAATTATTTGCCTCTGTACTCCATAATTTGAGATCTGTAATAGAAAAAAATCACATGTGGTTAAAGTGCACATTGTCAGATATTAATAAAGGTCATTTTTATACATTTTGGTTTCACCATGTAGAAATTACAGCTGTGTTTATACATAGTCCCCCCATTTCAGGGCACCATAATGTTTGGGACACATGGCTTCACAGGTGTCTGCATTGTTCAGGTGTGTTTAATTGCCTCCTGAATGCAGGTATAAGAGAGCTCTCAGCACCTGGTCTTTCCTCCAGTCTTTCCATCACATTTGGAAACTTTTATTGCTGTTTATCAACATAAGGACCAAAGTTGCCAATGAAAGTCAAATAAACCATTATGAGACCGAGAAACAAGAATAAAACTGTTAGAGACATCAGCCAAACCTTAGGCTTACTAAAATCAACTGTTTGGAACATCACCAAGAAGAAAGAGAGCACTGGTGAACTTACTAATCGCAAAGGGACTGGCAGGCCAAGGAAGACCTCCACAGCTGATGACAGAACAATTCTCTCTATAATAAAGAAAAACGCTCAAACACCTGTCCGACAGATAAGAAACACTCTTCAGGAGTCAGGTGTGGATTTGTCAATGACCCACTGTCCGCAGAAGACTTCATGAACAGAAATATAGAGGCTACCCTGTAAGATGCAAATCATTGGTTAGCTGCAAAAATAGGATGGCCAGGTTACAGTTTGCCAAGAAGTACGTAAAAGAGCAACCACAGTTCTGGGAAAAGGTGTTGTGGACAGATGAGATGAAGATTAACATATCAGAGTGATGGCAAGAGCAAAATATGGAGGTGAGAAGGAACTGCCCAGGATCCAAAGCATACTACCTCATCTGTGAAACAGGGTGGTGGGGGTGTTATGGCCTGGGCACGTATGGCTACTGAAGGTACTGGCTCACTTATCTTCATTGATGAGACAAATGCTGATGGTAGTAACATAATGAATTCTGCAGTATATAGACATATCCTATCTGCTACAGTTCAAACAATTGCCTCAAAACTCATTGGCCGGTGGTTCATTCTACAGCAAGACAATGATCCCAAACATACTGCTAAAGCAACAAAGGAGTTTTTCAAAGCTAAAAGATGGTCAGTTCTTGAGTGGCCAAGTCAATCATCTGATCTGAACCCAATTGAGCATGCCTTTTATATGCTGAAGAGAAAACTGAAGGGTACTAGGTTCCCAAAACAAGCATAAGCTAAAGATGGCTGCAATACCCTCAAGATGGCTGCACCCCCTCAACCGGAAGTGCCGGCTCCTCCTTAGCTGATGACCTGAACTCCTTCTACGCACGGTTTGAGACGGGTAACACCACCAGCTCGCCGTCTAAAAACAGCACCGAAGGGGCGCTGGCTAGCGAGGCTGGAGGGGGATCCACCGCCGGGGATGTGCACACATTCTCGGTGTCCGAGCATGAGGTGAGGTGGGCTCTGACGCGTGTGAACACGAGGAAAGCTGGAGGCCCAGATGGTATATCTGGGCGAGTACTAAAGTCTTGTGCTACTCAGCTTGCTCCAGTGCTCACCACAATATTCAACCTCTCCTTGGCAAAGTCCGTGGTCCCTGCATGCTTCAAAAGATCCATCATTGTACCGGTGCCAAAGAATGCCTCTCCAGCGTGTTTAAATGACTACCGACTGGTGGCCCTCACCTCGGTTGTCATGAAATGCTTGGAGAGGCTAGTCAAGAAGCACATCTGCGCCCTCCTTCCTCGCAACATGGACCCACTACAGTTCGCATACCGTCCGAACAGGTCCACGGATGATGCGGTCTCCCAGGTTCTACACACCGCTCTCTCTCATCTGGACAGCCAGGGGGGCTATGTGAGGATGCTGTTCATTGACTTTAGTTCAGCATTCAACACAATAGTCCCCAGCAGACTGGTTGAGAAGCTGCTGGAACTGGGGCTTAGCACCCCTCTGTGTGCCTGGGTCCTGGACTTTCTCACTGCCAGGCCCCAAGTGGTCAGGATAGGGGAACACACATCTAGCTCCCTCACCCTGAACATAGGATCCCCCCAGGGCTGTGTCCTTAGCCCCCTACTGTACTCCCTGTACACACATGACTGTAGGGCCAGGTTCAGCTCAAACTCCATCATCAAGTTTGCTGATGACACTGTGGTGGTGGGCCGGATCTCCAACAACGATGAGAAGGCCTACCGGGAGGAGGTGGCTGATCTGGCACTCTGGTGTCAGGACAATAGCCTCCTCTTGAATGTCACTAAAACAAAGGAGCTGATTGTGGACTTCAGAAGGGCTAAACATCCAAGGACGTACACGCCACTGGAGATAAATGGGTCTATTGTGGATAGGGTGAGCAGTTTCAAATACTTGGGAGTCCGCATCGCAGAGGATCTGACGTGGGCAACGCACATTGCCGCACTGGTGGGTAAGGCTAAGCAGCGCCTTTACCACCTTAGACAACTGAGGAAATTCAGAGTGTCGCTGAGGATCCTTCATTGCTTCTACTCTGGGGCTGTAGAGAGCATCCTGTCCGGCAACATTACAGTCTGGTTTGGGAACAGCTCTGCCCAGGACAGGATGGCCCTGCAGAGAGTAGTGCGTTCGGCAGAACGCACCATGGGAACTACACTCGTCCCCCTGCAGGACCTATACATCAGGAGGTGCAGATCCAGAGCAAGCAAGATCATGAGGGACCCCTGCCACCCCAGTAACGGACTGTTCCAGATGCTACGGTCAGGCAAACGCCTCCGCTGTCACGCTGTGAAAACGGAGAGGATGAGACGGAGCTTCTTCCCACAGGCCATCAGGACTGTCAACTTTGATAACCCCAGAGACTAAATTTTTGTCGACACTTTTTGTGCTATGTTTAGTAACTTATTAACTTTATTTATATGCTGTAACTGTAATTATTTTGTGCACAACCCGCAGGCATTGCCACTTTCATTTCACTGCACATCGAGTATGTGTATGTGACAAATAAATTTGACTTGACTTGAATACAGGCCTGGCAGAGCATCACCAGAGAAGAGAGCCAGCAGCTGGTGATGTCCATGAATCGCAGACTTCAAGCAGTCATTGCATGCAAAGGATATGCAACAAAATACAAACATGACTACTTTCATTTACATGACATTGCTGTGTCCCAAACATTATGGTGCCCTGAAATGGGGGGGGGGCTATGTAAAAACACTTGTAATTTCTACATGGTGAAATCAAATTGGCCTTTATTAAAATCTGACAATGTGCACTTTAATCACATGTGATTTTTTCTATTACAAATCTCAAATTGTGGAGTACAGAGGCAAATAAATAAATTATGGGTCTTTGTCCCAAACACTGTATTAGCCAGGATATCTATCAGACCAAAATATTTCAAATACAAATGCTTTATTGAAAAATCAGCAAGCAGTTTCTTAGTAAATTAAATATTTTGCAAGTGCCTGTTCAAGCCCTGATGAAAAGATAAAGATTAATTTAAAGAAATTCTGAGGACCACTATTGGTGCAGTTGAAGGAAGTCACCATGGTGATTTATTCATTCTGGGCTCATGTACAGTTTAGTGGATGCAGTCCTTTTTTAAAAACTTAGCGCAGTTAATTTTAGAAACTCTTATTTTGCGATGGATTAGATTTGTGTGTAATGAATCTTGATCTTTTGTGTTGGTGTGGCTGATTGTTGGCAAATTGGGGGCACAAACAAGTAGAAACTGATTTTTAGTGTATTAATAAAAAATTGGGGTATTACTCGTAGATAAATGAACTTTTATCTTTTTTCCCCCTTCTCCCTCCGCTTCCCTTAACCGTCCACATCCCCACCATTTTTCACAGCCTTCAGAACACTAGCAGGATTATCAAAACATTACTTTACAACTTCATTCGACAAGAGAAGTGTCCACCTCAAAAAACTCAGATTTTTGAGCAGACCTCTGTGGGAAATGGATTGCTATATGGATTAGCATCTGGTGTGGCATGTAAGTATATTATGTTTGATTGTAGGAATTGCAAGTACCTACTTAATTTCTGTTGCTTCTCAATTGATAGCTAGTATGCCACTTCCTTCTGATAATTTATTCTAAGGTGTTTTTCATCCTCTGGTATCTTTCTCAACAGACATTTTTTGTATGTGGCAGGAACAATTAGTCAGCTAGGTAAAGATGTTACAGTGAAATTCCTTTTCCTTTTCATCTGTTATTCACTGAGGGGTACTTTGCACTCAGCTGATATGTAATGATAAAGAACCCTGGCAGACTTAGGGTCATAGAGTCACAAAGCACGGAAACAGATCCTTATGCCCAACTTACCCATGCCAAATAAGATGCCCCATATACACTTGTCCCACCTGCCTGCGTTTGACCCATATCTCTTTAAACCCGTCCTATCCATGCACCTGTCCAAATGGCATTTAAATGTTGTTATGGTACCTGCCCATATTGTTTCCTCTGGTAGATCATTCCATATCCCCACTACCGACAATACCAGGACAAACTTGAGTACCCGTATAATAATTCGGACACCTGCAGACTGTGACAAGGCCTGAATACTATAACTGACTGCAAAGCAAAGTCAGGCAGCATCGCTGGTGATAGCGCGGCCCTCCCTGATGAACTTAATGCATTCTATGCTCGCTTTGAGCAGAAGGCCAACATCCATCCCGCAAGACATGAGTGTGCCTTTTCTCAGGGTAACTGTTGCAGAAGTTACAACGGCCTTCCTGAGGGTGGACCCACAGAAAGAAACTGACCTGGATAGAGTCCTTGGCCTCGTTCTTAGGAACTGCGCCAACCAACCATTTGGAGTGTTCACGGGCATCTTTAATCTTTCCCTACTCTGTTCTGAGGTACCACCTACTTCAAGGTGACGCCTTTCATCGTGGTACCAAAGAAAATCAAGATCTCCTGCTTTGATCACTACTGCCCAGTGGCCTTGACATCCACCATCATGAACTGTTTTGAGAAGCTATTTATGGACCAAGTTAAATCCAGCCTACTAAACAACCGTAATCCACTGCAGTTCATCCACTGCCAAAACAGGTCCACATTTGATGCCATCTCCCTTGTCCTACATCATCACTGAACACCTGGATAAGAAAGCCACCTACGTCAGACCCTATTCATTGGCTGCAGCTCTGCTTTCAATGCCATTGTACCATCCAAGCTCATCTCCAAATTCGTGGAACGTGTAGTCAGCGTTCCCCTCTGCAACTGGATCCTCAACTTCCTGACCACAGACCACAAAGAATGGATCGGTGACAAATCATCCTCTACGATAACCCTCAACATTGGTGCCCTGCAAGGATGCATTTTCTGCCCCCTTCTTTACTCCTTATACACTCTTCTACTATTTTGACCTAACCTACAAGACCTCAACGGCGGACCAGGCGGACAAAGTTATCTTGAACTTAACGGCTGTGAAGGCGGATGAAGGCTGCAACAAATCTATCAGCTGGTGATGGCTGGAAGCTCCTAGTCAAGAACCGGCACGGAAGCGGTGAATACTTGATTCAATCGCTCAACTTTGGACTCATGCCACCTGAGAGTTCATAAAATCAACAGACATAGACCATCATCCTCTACCTTGAGGGATAGCCACGACGACAATTTCTTTCTGTAGTCTATTTTAATATTCTCTGGAAAATATTGGCTACCATCCTCATGAGATCATTTTACCATACAAGGTGGATATAAAAAATAATAAAAATGCTTGTAGTAATGTTTTGGAGAGAATTTCTTTTTTGTTGTAATTTTACATGCTTTTCAAAGTGGAGACCAGAGAAAAGTGAAACAGAAGTGCTGAAAATGCTCAGCAGGTCATGCAGGGGAGAGAGAGAAAGAGAAAGAGAAAAGAGAGAGAGAGAGAGAAAGTAAATAAATAAATAATATTAATCTGCTTTCATTCTGCATAGTTCTGTTTGTTCTAAATTTTTCCAGCATTTTCTCTTTCATTTAAAATTTGCAGTATTTTATTTTTGGACTTTAAATCTGCTATTCGGCTTTATTATGTATCAAGTTAATGTATAATGCAGTAAATGTAATTAGGTCCATCGCTCAATAAATATAAGTTTGTATTCTAATAATTTAAAACTAGTTGACTGGTTTGTGCTTGATTCAGCCCACTGCCTGCATGTGCACTTCTGGTTCTTACAATTTTGCAGCTATTTTACTCCGATTGACCTTGATGCCTAACTGTTGGAATGGTCCTGTGAGGCAGTTGAAAGCAACTGGATGTCAGGATCTATGTGGCACTTCCCCGTTCTAGTTGTCAAAGAAATTTGAATTGCCTGTAATTTTTCCTTTACTACTTGAAAATTATATTATTAAAATGCACTTGGAACATCATAACAGGAGAAATTACTTAATGCAAAAAGTTAAACAAATACTTTTTAATCAGGTTTTTGACCCCCATTCAAATGAATGGTCGCAAGGTTTGAACTCAGTGATTTGACTAGGAAATGAGTCCGGGGGCAGAGTGGGCTGTGTGGGGCAACGTGCTGGCATCCCATTTTTTGCTCATCTAAGTGCAGAAATGGAAGTCAGATGAGCAGACCTGCATGGAGAATATCATTGACAGTTCCTTTCAGAATTATCAGCTAGTGATAACGTTCCAGCCCATTGAATACTCAGGCTGTAGTTTCTTATTAAATTAAAGCAATTCAGTAATTAATTTCCCAACCCCTCTCACCATTGTCTGACTTTTTAAGGCTACAGCAACTTGTGACATCTCAGTTCCCTTTACTTAAATTAGGAATTCTTTAACTTTCTTCGCTGATTCACTGGAGCCAAAGGGGCTTTACGATGTAATAGATGTGTGTTTTTAGATAAGTAGACCACTGAATGAGTTGCAAAATATTTAGCATCAAGAGCAACAACATCTATTTTACAAATGCGTTCCTTTGTTTTTAAAATCATCTGCCAACCTTTTGCCTTATCATCTGTGTGACTTCATACATCCCGTTATTAACGCAACTAAACTGGTTTCATCAGCAGCCATACCAGCTGTCTAGCTAACATTTGGCTGACACAGCTATCCATTCAACTTTATCCTCCCCCTTATTTTTCTGACCGATCTCGTCATCTGGACCATGACCTTTCCTGCCCCTCTTACCCCCCCACATTGTTATATGGTACACCACTGCATCACTGATACCCTGCCAATATCCCTCATCATCTGCATGACTCATCTTGCCCGCCATCATCCACCAGATGCTGGAAGTTGTTAAAGGTCTAATCTGGGTCATTGCCCATAATTTTCCATTTTTGTCATAAATTTGGGGGTTACTGTTTAAAAAAAAGTCTCCTCAAGTTGTTGCATATGCATTTAGTAGCTAGTACAAATAGCAACCATGGAAAAGTGCTTGCTTAAGTTAATGGCTGCACTGTCTCATCTTGAGTTTTCTTGAGCGTTGAGGTTACATATTCGTGACAAATATTTCTCCAGCCTTTTGATTTGTCTTGCACGTAAGCAAAAAACCTCAGAAGATAACTCACGATGCAGAATACCCAGCCTCAGACTGATTTTCAGTTATCTAGGCACTCCCCAGATGACCTGACTATGGTCATACATACATATGAATATGCTACAACAATGGTGGGCTGGGTCCAGCAGCTCTGAGCAGACTCACTCGCTGACTCACTGAGCCAGTCAGGCCGGCTGGCACCAGCTCTTCCTGCAGCTGCTTGCTTTCTCACCTCAGCTGTTTCTGAGATCCAGTCCCACACACTGTTCTTCTCCATTTCCAACTTTAAATTTGTATTACGATTTGTCCTCAGGAACGGAATTCTTTCACAACCCAGGGACTGCCTCTATTGACAGTAGTTATGCATCTGGTTTTATAGATTTTTGGCCAATATGTTGATTATCGGATATTTGTCGATGGTAATGCTATTAAATATTAAATGTGGGTAGAAACATAGAAACATAGAACATAAAACAATAGGTGCAGGAGTAGGCCATTCAGCCCTTCGAGCCAGCACTGCCATTCAATATGATCATGGCTCGAAGTAAGACACAAAATGCTGGAGTAACTCACCGGGACTGGCAGCATCTCCTGATAGAAGGAATGGGTGACGTTTCGGGAGTTTGTGGGTGTTTGGATTCTCTGTTTGACGTGGTCATTGCCTGGGATGTTGACACTTGCTAATGAGCACCCTGTACTTGAATGTTTTTCCAGTCTGTGATGGAAGTGCATGATCTGTAGAGTTGCGAGTAGAATTGAATACTGCATAATCATCAGCAAAATTTCCACTTCTGACTGAGGGAGGGTAATTTATGACAGAGCTGAAAGTGATTGAGCTGAGCAACTTCTGTAATAATGTCCTGGAACCGCTAATTGGCCTGCATTGGCAAAATCCACTTTCATTCATGTGGTTATGATTCCAGACAATTCAGTGTTTTCTCCTTGACCTTATCTTGATTTTTATCACTTTTGGTCAAATGATGCTTCAATGATAGTTTTATCTTCACCTCTGGAATTCAACACATTTGGACTGATGTCTAAATTTGTAGAAACAAAGAACTGCAGATGCTATTTAATACACAAAAGGATACAAAGTGCTGGAGTAACTCAACAGGTCATCACTGGAGATCATGGATAGGTGACGTTTCGGGTTGAGACCTTCAGACTTAATTTGTGAACTGGTAAATAAAGAGAATAAACTTTTGCTAAGTAAGTGTCCATTAGAAACTGTCACGGAACTTTAAACTTACTGAAATAGGGTTGGGACTCAGAAACATGTGTCTCAGAAATGAGCGTGATGTTCGTGAGTCAAAGCACAGATCTACAGACATGGTATCAGACGATAAATTTGAAATAATAATAGAAAACACAATAAACGCTCAGCAGCTCAGGCAGCATCTGTGAAGGGAGAAATGTTTTATGTTTTTATTTCAGATTTCCAGTATCTACAGTGTTTTTGCTTTTGGATAGTTTAGAGATACAGCGCGGAAACAGACACTTCGGCCCACTTAGTCCACACTGACCAGGGATCCCCATACATTAGCACTATCCTACACACATTAGGAACAATTTTACATGTATACTAAGCTAATTAACCTACATATCTGTATGTCTTTGGAGTGTGGGAGGAAACCGACGATCTCGGAGAAAACCCACGCAGGTCACAGGGAAAACGTACAAACTCCGCACGGACAGCACCCATAGTCAGGATCGAACCTGGGTCTCTGGCGCTGTAAGGCAGCAGCTCCACCACTATGCCACTGTGCAGCCCTGCTTTCAGTTACTTTTGCCTGATAGGTTTTCTTTAAGTTTACATGTGTGTGGCTAGCAAATTTTGAATATTAAAGTTAAAGTGAAATGAAATAAAACTAAAATAAAATACGGTGAACATTCCCAAATGTTATGTCATAGTCTCAATGTTCTTTGTATGTAATAGCTGTATTATTGACCAAATTGACAAGTAAGGAAATGTAGAATGTTAGAGTAACTCAGTGGGTCAGCCAGCATCTATGGAGGAAATGGATAGGTGACCTTTCAAGTTGGGATCCTTGTTCTGAATGATTTTAGAAGGAGAGAAAGAAAGCTGGAAAAGAGGTGGGAGCGGGGCAAAGCCTGGCATGTGATGGGTGAATGCAGGTTGTGATTGGCAGATGGTGACAAAGAGCAAGTGTGAAAGATAAGAGATGAAAAGGAGACAAAAGGGTGTCTGATAAGGAGAGGAGTGAAATGTAAAACCAAGTGGAAAGATATCGGTGGAAGGGGACAGGATAGTGGGAGAAAAGGATGTACACCGTTATCGGTGGAGTGAGACATGGAATAGGAAAGAGGGATTGGGTGGGAGGAGTGGGTGTTTTACTTAAAATTGGAGCATTCGGAGAAACGGTTGCCTAGCGCACTTGGTCTTGTCAACGTAAAGGAGGCCACATTGCAGTAGATGAGGTTTGAAGAGGAGCATATGAACCTCTGTAGCACCTGGAAGGGCTGCTGTGGTCCCAGGGTGGAGGTGAGGGAGGAGGTGTAGGGACAGCGCTATATCTCCAGCGGTTGCAGGGGAAAGTATCTGAGGAGGAGCCGGTTTGGTTGGAAAGAGATGAATGAACCAAGGAGTTCCAGAATGAATGTTCTCGGTGGAAAGCGGTGGAGATGAGAAAATGTTACTGGTGATTGGATTATGGTAGGGTGAAAAGTGAAGACCATGGGAAACTTGTTCCATCTGCGGGGAGGGGGAGCGAGAGCAGAATTGCAGGGCACAAAGCAGACACGGCTAACTTAAAGAAATCCACAACAACAGATGGTTCAGTAACCATGTTTACTGAAGAAAGAGGACAGATACAGTTGAGGCAGAGAAATTGAGAGTAAGGGGTGGTGTCCTTGCAAGAAGCAGAGTGTTCATCAATCTGGCATTGATGTCTGATCATGTAAATGTTTGTCTTCCAAGCTAATAGTCTCTGCTAACTTTGTATTACTGCATCGCTAAGATGTTTAAATGCAAACCCTCTTACTGAGTAAACCATGTCTACAGTCATGATAGCATAAGCAAAATTATGTCTCGTGACTTGTCCCCTATTCGTAGCTGATAGAAGTAAAGCTAGATCCAAGCTCCAGAATTACAGATTTCTATATGACTGGACTAATTCCCAAAACATTTGGCTCTCCATTTTAGTGTTCAGAAAGCTTTTTCTTTTTTCTCTTTCTGTCAGTTTTGTCAAGCCAGCTATCTGCATCCAGGCTGGGCAGTAATCCTCACTGCAGACATACTGTCAGCAAGTTCTGTTTATCTTGGTTGCAAAATGTAAAAGAATGTCAGGTTTTATCTGAAATACTCCATGTGAGCTCAGAAACTTTGGTGCCACTGTATCGCTTTGTCTACTCTGTTGTTGATGAAAGAGCTGTACAGTGGATTTAGCTGATAGGCAACATTGCACTGTTGTGGAATAATATTTCTGTTTTCATTGCATCACTTTTTATGGCAACAGTATTTTCCAATATTTGCTTATGATAATTTTTCTGCTTTATGTCCTTGATTTCATGTAGCTTTCTAATCTCAATATAACAAATGTTACTTCCAGGATGAATGGGTGGCAAGTCTGACCTAGAAAGGCTGTTGTTGGATAGAATTAAGTGCTCTTGTGTCGAGGAGAGAATTGTGGTTAAGCATACGTATTTTCATATTGGGAAGTCATCCCAGGACAGGACCTTCACAGTGAATGGTAGGGTCCTGGGGAGAGTTGCAGAGCAGAAGGAACTAGGAATACAGGTGCTTAGTTCCCTGAATACAGTATCACAGATAGAAGGGTGACAAAGAAGGCTTTTGCTATGTTATCCTTAATCTGTCAGGGAATTGAGTAGAGAAGTTGGGACGTTATGATACAGTTGCACAAGATGAGGCCACATTTGGTGAGGCCACATTCAGATTGCTGTGTTCAGGTTTGGTTACCCTGCTATAGGTAGGATGCCATTAAGATGGAAAGAGTGCAGAGAAGATTTACGAGGATGTTACCAGCACTTGAGGGGCTGAGCTATAGGGAGAGTTGAGCAGGTTCGGACTTTATTCCTTGGAGTGCAGGAGGCTGAGGGGTGATCGTACAGTGGTGTATAAAGTCATGAGGGGGATAGATAGGGCACATACTCTTTTTCTCAGGGTTAGGGAATTAAGAACCAGAGAACATAGGTTTAAGGTGAGCCAGGCAAGATTTAATAGAAACCAGAGGGGCAACCTTTACTCTCAGAGGGTGGTGGGTAATTGGAACATGGAATGAGCTACCAGAGAAGGTAGTTGCGGCATTGAAAAGACACTTGGATAGGTACATGGATAAGAAAGGTTTAGAGGGATATGGGACAAAAGCAGGCAAATGGGATTAGCTTAGATGGGTTCTGGCCTTTTCCTACCTCCAGTTCCCACCCCTCTACTTTCAGTCTGAGAAAGGGTTCCGACCCGAAAGGTAACTCATCGTTTTTCTCCAGAGATGCTGACTGACCCGCTGAGTTACTGCAGCACCTTGCGTCTCTCCTCATCTACACTAGTTGCACCTGCCTGCGTTTGGCCCATATTCCTCTAAACCTTTTCTGTTGATGTAGCAGTCAAATGTCTTCTAAATATTGTTATAGTACTGTGTTGATACTGACATCTTGGAGCTAGATTGATGAAGATGGAGTGGATATGGATGTGGTCATTGTTACCTATTGTGGCACAGTTGATGTGGACATCTCTGTTGTCCTTTGCTCAGACAAGCTTTTTCTTTCTGATGAAACAGGATGTTGTTTTAAAGAACACATGCTGCAAGCATTTTGTCACGAGAAGGACCCCATTAGAAATGGCCTTCCCTACTAATGCTTTGCTGATCACATCTTGGCAGAGGATTATGCTCCTTCCAACCCTGGCATTGAAGGAGCCATTGAAGACACCCAGAAGGATCAGTTTGTCTTCTTGTGCATGCTAGAATTTTTTCACAGTCTTATTAGAAGTCTTCTGTGGCTTCTTCTGAAGCTTCTAAGATCGGACGCAAGCACTAATGACCATAGAAAGTTGGTTCCATTTTCTAGCAAGCTGATTTCTAGCAAGGATAATAAGTAATCACCAGATCTGCAGCGTGAGGCAGAAACTGGTGACATTCAATGTAAGGTGGTATACAGTGCATTCAGAAAGTATTTAGACCCCTTCACTTTTTCCACATTTTGCTACGTTACAGCTTTATTTTTAAATTGATTAAATTCTTTTTTTTATCATCAATCTACACACAATCTACATACAATACCCCATAATTAAAAAGCAAATTTTTTGCAAAGTACTCAAAAAGAAATAACTGAAATATCACATTTACATAAATATTCAGACCCTTTACTCAGTACTTTGTTCAGGCACCTTTGGCAGCGATTACAGCCTCAAGTCTTCCTGGGTATGATGCTACAAGCTTGGCGCACCTGTATTTGAGTAATTGCTCCCATTCTTCTCTGCAGATCTTCTCAAGCTCTGTCAGGTTGGATGGGGAGTGTCGATGCACAGCTATTTTCAGGGCCCTCGAGAGATGTTTGATGGGGTTCAAGTCCGGGCTCCGGCTGGGCCACTCAAGGGCAATCACAGACTTGTCACAAAGCCACTCCTGCGTTGTCTTGGCTGTGTGCATAGGGTCATTGGCCTGTTGGAAGGTGAACCTCTGGCCCAGTTTGAGGTCCAAAACTCTCTGTACTTTGCTCCGTTCATCTTTACCCTCAATCCTGACTAGTCTCCCAGTTCCTGCCGCTGAAAAACATCCCCACAGCATGATACTGCTACCACCATGCATCACCGTATGTATGGTATTGGCCAGGTGATGAGCGGTGCTGCTTGGCATTCAGGCCAATGAGTTCAATCTTGGTTTCATCAGACCAGATAATCTTGTTTCTCAAGGTCTGAGAGTCCTTTAGGTGCCTTTTGGCAAACTCCAAGCGGGCTGCCATGTGCCTTTTACTGAGGAGTGGCTTCCGTCTGGCCACTATACCATAAAGGCCTGATTGGTGGAGTGCTGCAGATTCTTCTGGAAGGTTCGCCCATCTTCACAGAGGAACTCTGGAGCTCTGTCAGATTGACCATCAGGTTCTTGATCACCTCCATGATCAAGGCCCTTCTCCCCCGATTGCTCAGTTTGGCCGGGCGGCCAGCTCTATGAAGAGTCCTGGTTCTTCCATTTAAGAATGACGGAGGCCACTGTGCTCTTCAGGACCTGCAATGCTGTGGAAATTGTTTTCTACCCTTCCCCAGATCTGTGTCTCGACACAATCCTGTCTCAGAGGTCTACGGACAATTCCTTCCTCTTCATGGCTTGGTTTTTGCTCTGACATGCACTGTCAACTGTGGGACCTTATATAGATAGGTGTGTGCCTTTCCAAATCATGTCCAATCAATTTAATTCACCACTGGTGGACTCCAAACAAGTTGTAGAAACATCTCAAGGATAATCAATGGAAACAGGATGAACATAAGCTCAATTTTGAGTGTTATAGCAAAGGGTCTGAATACTTATGTAAATGTGATATTTCAGTTATTTCTTTTTAATTACTTTGCAAAAATTTCTAAACACCTGTTTTTGCTTTTTTATTATGGGGTAATGTGTGTAGATTGATGATAAAAAAAAATTTTTTAATCCATTTTAAAATAAGGCTGTAACGTAGCAAAATGTGGAAAAAGTGAAGGGGTCTGAGTACTTTCTGAATGCACTGTAGATGAATAAAGAAAAAGTTGAATGAAAGGGTATTGGAACTGCACTGCATTAACCACTCACTTGATCATTCTTTTCCTTTGACCTAGCTGACTGCACCATCTGTCAGAACAATCTGAGTAGACACATAGAGTTATACAGCACAGAAACAGGCCCTTTGCTCCAAATTGTCTATTCCAATCAAGGTGGTTTCTTGTGCTGTCCATTTTGCCTACATTTGGCCCAAACCCTTCTAAAGCTTTCTTATCCATGAACCTGCCCAATGTCTTTTAAACGTTATAACAACATTGGCATCTACTATTTCCTCTGGCAACTTGGTCCAAATGACCACATTCCTCTGTGTACAAAACCCTGTTCCTCAGGTACCCTTTAAATATTTCCCCTCTCACCTTAAACCTACTCTGGGGTAAAAAGACTGTGACCATCCATTTTATCTGTGCTCCTCTTCATTTTATCAACCTCTTTAAGGTGACTGCTCAGCCTCCTTGGTTCCAGGGAAAACAATCTCTGCCGATCCAATCTCTTAAAAGTCAAGCTCTCCAGTCACGGTAAATGGCCTTGTGAATCTTGTCTGCACCCTTTCTAGTTTAATCATGTCCTGTGTATAGCATGATGCACACAATATTGCACACAATATTCCAGGTGCTGTCTCACCAACATCTTGTATAACTTTAACATAATGTCTTAGATGAAGGGATTAAAAGTACCATTAGCAAATTTGCAGATGATACTAAGCTGGGGGGTAGTGTGAATTGTGAGGAAGATGCAATAAGGCTGCAGGGTGACTTGGACAGGTTGTGTGAGTGGGCGGATACATGGCAGATGCAGTTTAATGTAGATAAGTGTGAGGTTATTCACTTTGGAAGTAAGAATAGAAAGGCAGATTATTATCTGAATGGTGTCAAGTTAAGAAGAGGGGATGTTCAACGAGATCTGGGTGTCCTAGTGCATCAGTCACTGAAAGGAAGCATGCAGGTACAGCAGGCAGTGAAGAAAGCCAATGGAATGTTGGCCTTCATAACAAGAGGAGTTGAGTATAGGAGCAAAGAGGTCCTTCTACAGTTGTACTGGGCCCTGGTGAGACCGCACCTGGAGTACTGTGTGCAGTTTTGGTCTCCAAATTTGAGGAAGGATATTCTTGCTATTGAGGGCGTGCAGCGTAGGTTCACTAGGTTAATTCCCGGAATGGCGGGACTGTCGTATGTTGTAAGGCTGGAGCAATTAGGCTTGTATACACTGGAATTTAGAAGGATGAGGGGGGATCTTATTGAAACATATAAGATAATTAGGGGATTGGACACATTAGAGGCAGGAAACATGTTCCCAATGTTGGGGGAGTCCAGAACAAGGGGCCACAGTTTAAGAATAAGGGGTAGGCCATTTAGAACGGAGATGAGGAAGAACTTTTTCAGTCAGAGAGTGGTGAAGGTGTGGAATTCACTGCCTCAGAAGGCAGTGGAGGCCAGTTCGTTGGATGCTTTCAAGAGAGAGCTGGATAGAGCTCTTAAGGATAGCGGAGTCAGGGGGTATGGGGAGAAGGCAGGAACGGGGTACTGATTGAGAGTGATCAGCCATGATCGCATTGAATGGCGGTGCTGGCTCGAAGGGCTGAATGGCCTACTCCTGCACCTATTGTCTATTGTCTATTGTCCCATCTTGTACTCAATGTCCTGTCTGCTGAAGTCAAGCATGACAAATGCCTTCTTCACCTCTATGTCTACCCTGGTTGCCACTTTTTTTCACTCTTAGCCTATCCAATGGTAGCTAGAGAATCTGCAGAATTTATCTGTCTTTATCTCCGGAAATCCCAAGTATCTATATAAGACTGTTGCCTCCTCAGCTGCAGGCTGCCTGCCTGAAGTAAAATATGCCTTTACTTCTATGTTGCCTGTTCCAAATGTCACCTGAGAGATCACAAAACTACTTTAACATTTCTACCTCATTGCCATCTCTTTTGATCATTCTGATATGCCTTTTGTTTGCTCTAAAAATATCAGGATGTAGGCATTGCTTTTTAGGCTTGTATTTATTGCAAGTCTCTATATTAAGAAGGTAGAGTGCCTTCTGAACTGCCCATTCCATGTGCTGAAAATGCTTCAATGGTACTGTAAATTATGAATTTCCAAAGTTCAAACTAAACTGACTAACTAACGAACATTCAGTTCTGGATGAGCTGAAGTTAAAACTGTTGTCTTTGGCTCCTACTGAAAGGTTTTTCTTTATCACAGACTATTTATTCCCCTGTTGACACCGGCTGAACCTTGCAGGCTTGGCTTTCTATATGACTCAGAACAATATTTCCCCAGCCTCATATTCCCTGCCATGATAGAAACTACTTACTTTCTGCTCCGTTATCATTTTCAGAAAATCTGCAAAATTTTCACCCTTCAGATTTTGATTATCCCAATGCTCTCCATTGTTCTTAAATTTTGAAAATGATACATTTTGTCATCTGTAATATAATCCTCATCATCACAACTAAAATGTAAAAGGGTCAACTGTTTTCAGTTCCTTTTCTGGGCTTGCCCTTCACATTATATGCGGACTTACCCAATAACAACTACTCCCAATGTCCAAGTTCTTGCCTAAAAATGTTATAATTTGCCTTACTCCAATTTTGTACCTTCCTACAAACTCCAGACATACCCATATTCAAAACAATCCTAAAACCTATGAAGAAACAAAGAACTGCAGATGCTGGTTTACAAAAGAAGACACAAAGTGCTGGAGTTACTCAGCGGGTCAGGAAGCATCTCTGGAGAACATATATAAATGACGTTTTGCGTCGGGATCTTTCTGAAAAGACTTTTGGATAGGCACATGGATATGCAGGATATGGGTTATGTGCAGGTAGATAAGGTATAGTCTTGACATGTTCGGCATAGATAATGTCAAGTCAAGTCAAGTCAATTTTATTTGTATAGCACATTTAAAAACAACCCACGTTGACCAAAGTGCTGCACATCTGATTAGGAAAAAGAAAAGAAACATACAGTGGGTTGGAGGGCCTGTTCTTGTGCTATACTGTTTTATGTTCTATGTTCTAAAGACCCCTCCCTGGGTACTTTCACCTGCAATCGAAGGTTTTGTAACACACCTCCTCCCTCACATCCATCCAGGGACCCCAGCAGCCCTTCCAAGTGATTCAGAAGTTCAAATGCACTTCCACTAACCTCATCTGCTGAACTCGGTGTTCCCAATGTGGCCTCCTTTTCAGTTAACTAACCAACTGCTACCCTTTCCCTATCTCCTTTCACCAATATCCCTTCTTCTCGATTCACATTTTGCACCTCTTCTCTCCATATCTCACAGCCTTTAGTCTTCTTTCTATCTTTGGACTTTGTCCTCTCATTTGCCAATCAATGTCCCCTTCATTATCACTTGCCTGGCTTTGTCTCATCCCATCTCTCACCTTTCTCCCCCTTCATACAATCAGTTTGAAGAAGGGTGCTGACCCGAAACGTCGAGTAACCTGAGTTACTTCAGCACTTTGTTTCTTTTTTTTAGTAAACCAGCACCTGCAGTTCCTTGTTTCTACAAGTTCCAGTCCATATTGGGGAACTTAAAGTCACCTACTTCGACAACCATGTTGCTTCAACATCTTTCGGAAATCTGTCAAAATACCAGTTCCTCTATCTCCCACTTGCTACTGGAGGGTGAGGGGTTATAGTTCAATCCCATTAAAGTACTTCACCTTTCTAGCCTCAGCAGACGACCCCGCCAGCATGTCCTCTCTGAGCACCGTTGTGAGTCTTCTTGATTGTTACAGCAACTCCTTAACCTTTTTTCCCTCTATCATGTCTGAAACATCGAACCATGGAATGTTGAGCTGCCAGTCGCTGCCAATGTTGAATAACACCACTGCAATTACCAACTGAATGTTTGAGAAAGCTTTGGTGGATTTTTTAAGGGTGTTTTTTTGCAAAAGCTGGTATTTATTTTTCCTGTAGCTTTGATTATTTCAACAATTACAAATAGTGGGGGGGAAAAAGAATACATTTAGAGCTGGTGGTATTTGCAGATGGAGATTTGTGGTATTGTGCAACATCCACATTAGGAAAGTGCCACAAAAATCAACTTTATATCAGATCATATTTTCCAATGAACTGGGACTGTTGCTTGCTGAAATTTATGGATTTTTAAAATTAAACATTGGTAAACTACTTCAAGCAGCCTTCTAAAATATAGAAACTAGGAACTGCAGATGCTGTTTTAGACAAAAGGACACAAAGTGCTGGAGTAACTCAGTGGGTCAGGCAGCATCTCTGGAGAACATTGATAGGCGACATTTTGAGTCAGGACCCTTCTTCAAACTGATGGTGGGGGTGGGGGGGGGGGGGGGGCAGAAGAAAGCTGGAAGAGAGGAGAGGGCAAGGCATGGCAGGTAATAAATAGGTGTACAGATGAGAGGGTTTGATAGGCAGATGTTTGAAAAAAAAGCCCGGAGATCATGCATGAGGTATGAGGATGGAGGAGTTGCAAATTGTGAAGCCAGAGGAAGGAATGTAGGGGGAGGAGGGGGACTGTTTTCACAGTCACCAAGTTACGGAGCAAAACTGAACCCAAATAAGCCCTTTGCCTCACTGCATTCATGCTAATCATCAAGCTCCCAATTTTATCCTAATATCATCCCCAACTTCTCTTCATTTCTCTGCAGATTCTATCACTCATCAAATGCTAGGGATAAATTACACAAGCCAATTTACCTACCAACCTACATTTTTTGTGTCACTAGGGCCGAAACCATGTACTCTCAGAGAGAACATGCAAACCCCAGATAGACAGTGCCTGATGTGAGGATAGAACCACGTCGTGGAGGCAGGGGCTGTGACACTGTGTTGCATCATCTCTGCAGCTCGTCCTGGTTCTCCACTTTGCACTGGGCCACTTGGACAATAAAAACACATACAGTATGTCAAGCTTTTGTTCATTGACTACAGATCTGCATTCAACACCATCATACCCTCCAAACTTACGAAGCTTGGGAAACAAGGTCTCTGTGCATCCCTTTGCAACTGAATCCTCGACCTCCTCATCAACAGACCACAATCAGTATGAATTCACAACAACATTTCCTCCTCAATAATCCTCTGGAAGTTGAAGGGAGACTTGATAGAAGTATATAAAATTATGAGAGACTAGGTAGGGACGACAGCCAGAAACATTCTTTTTCCCAGGATGGAAATATCAAAGACCGGAGGGCAATGCTTTAAGGTGAGAGGGGCAAAGTTTAAAGGAGACTAGACCAAGTGGACCCGTTGGGCCCAAACCTCTCCTGCATTGGTGCAGCACCCTCTCCTTCCCCCCTCCCTCCTCCTCCCTCCTCTCCCCCTCTCCCACCCTCCCCACCTCTCCCCCACTCCTCCTCCCTCCCTCCCCCTCCCTCATCCCCCCTCCCTCTCTAGGAGATAGATTTAAACCTTAAAATGTGAATAACTTAAAAAATATAACACTAATTTCAATGAAACTTCTTCCATTGGCACCAAAGGGATGATGGTGAGTATGGTGGGCCTAAAATTGTTGCACTATTGTGTACCGTTTTGGCTGTAGTTAAGAAACAAACAAACAAACAAACAAACAAACAAACAAACAAACAAACAACAGTTTTAGTATATAGATGTGTAATGCAAGTTTTTACACAGAAGTTGGTGTGTGTCTGGAATGTGCTGCATGGATGGTGATTGTGGTGTTTAGATAGGCATATGAATATACAGGAAATGGGTATGGATTATGTGCAGGCAGGTGCGATTACAATAGTTTGGCTTGGTGTCATGTTCGCCACAAATATAATGCACCGAAGGGTTTATTCCTGTGCTGTATTTTACTTTGTTCCAAGTTGTATGTTTTAGTACTGGACATAGTAAAATCTTGAGAATCTTTCATGGATAGTTCAAAAATCTGCTTTATTCATCATTTTATAGTTAAAAATTAATCCAATGATAACTTATCGTTTCATTTTTTTAAATAACTGCAAACAATTACAGATATGCACCTATAATGAGGGATGTAATAGTTATTTTTATCAGATAATATTTTTTTGGATCAGTCAATAATTTCCACTAACACGCTGGTTAAAATATTAAGGCAGCACAGTGATTCTTCAGATAGTGCAACTGTCTTCTATGAAAGCTGGTATAGACTTGGATAGCCTGAATGTTCTACATCATCTATATATTAAAACGTTTGTTTGTTTGTTTCTTCCTGATTTACAGCCAAAACGGTATACGATAGCGCAACAATTTTAGGCCCACCTTGCTCACCGTCGTCCCTTTGGTGCTAATGAAAGAAGTTTAATTGAAATCGGTGTTATATTTTTAATGTTATTCATATTTTAACGTTTAAATCTATCTCTGGGGGAGGGAGGGAGGGAAGGAGGGAGGGGGTGGAGGGAAGGAGGGAGGGGGGGAGGTGGGAGGATAAGGGGGATGGAGTGGGAGAGGAGGGGGAGGGGGGTGGAGGGAGAGGGAGAGGGGGGTGCTGCGCCAATGCAGGAGAGGTTTGGGCTCAACTAGACCACTTGGTCTAGTTGAACATATAAGGAGAAATGAAAATATTTTTCCCATTTTCTTGCATTGGCCACATGTAGCTCACTTAGCATAAATGGGGTCAAGCCAAGAATATCCTGGTCTGTGACTGAAAAGTGCATAACATGACATAAGCCCTCATTTTTTTCTTCAATTACCTTTCTAATTCCTGTTTCATAATCACTTAGTATGCCATATCGGTATTCCAACAATATAGTGGAAGCTATCCTGTCCCTTTTAAAATCTTTGTGTAAGTATTCAGCTGCCCATTCTGGATATTTCTAAGTTCTCTGTTTGCCAGTACTCATATTTTTAACATCCAAGATGATTTAATGGATCACATAGCTGCCTGGCTTCTACACTTGTTTTTCCCCAAAATTGAGTGACCGAGTGAAGTTTCTTAAGTGTCATCATAACGTCTGTTTTTCTCGCGAGGGACTGAGGTTATCACTCATAGAGAAAACGTGCTGTTTTTGCTTAGCTGATAATGGGTGTCGGGTTTTATTAGCGTATTTTCTTTGCACTTCGGTCAGTAGCTAATGCTCCCTACTCCTGGCACTATTCTGGTAAATCACCTCTACACCCTTTCCAAAGCCTCCTTCCTATATATAATAGGACAACCAGAACTGTATGCAATACTCTAAATGCGGCTAACCGAAACGCATTTAAAGGTGCAACGTGACTTCCTGACTCTTACAGTATACTCCATGCCCTTACCAATGAATACCATATACCTTCTCTACCATGCTAGCAATTTGTGTTGCCATCTTCAGGTTGTTATTGACTTGAACCCCAAGATCCTTCTATACATCGGTGCTGTTAAGGGTCTTGATCTCAATTGTAAACTTTCCCCTTACATTCGACTGCCAGAAGTGCAACAACCTGTATTTGCTCAGATTAAACTCCATCTGGAACATATTTGCCCATTTCTGTGGCTGATCTATATCCCTCTATACATTGACAGCCTTTCTCACAGTCCACGACCCCAGTAATCTTGGTGGCATCTGCTAACTTACTAACCAACCCATCTACATTTACGTCCAAGTCATTTATATATACCACAAACAGCAGAGGTCCCAGCACAAATTCCTGCGGAACTCAACTGGTGACAGATGTCCAACCTGAATATTGTATTTCATTTATTTATTTTTGCTTGCCATTGGGAAAATACATGTCTGAAGAAGGGTCCCAACCTGAAACGTCACCTATCCATTTTCTCCAGAGATGCTGCCTGACCCATTGAATTATTCAGCATTTTGTGTCTATCTTTGGGGGAAAAAAAACATGTTTTTGACTTCTAAGTATCTGTCAGAACACCTTACAAATTATGTCCACATTGGGCAACTGTGATTATTGCATCTAGAATGGTAATAATTTCTATTTCGAGGGTTGTTTTTCCACTATCAAAATTAAAATGGCTGGCCATTAAATTATTTAATTCCCATTTCATTTTGTGTGCATTAACTCAATAGAATTGGTTGGAATTTTTATGTCAAGTTTGGGAATTATTGGATTGGCTGTTAATGTAATGATTGTAAGAGGGTTAACATCATCTATTTAAGCCTGCACGCTGTTACCTGGATATAATGTAAGTGACCTTAAAAAAAGGTCTTTCTTCAAGAAGGAAAAGATGTATGTAATCTTCATAGCGAAGAGTAGCGTTGATTGAAGCATTCTGACATGAAATGTTACCGATCCATGTCCTCCAGAGATGCTGCCTGACCCGCTGAGTTACTCCAGCACTTTGTGTCTTTTTTTATCTAATTTTCATATTTGTTTTTGCTCCAGAGGGTTGTTTACCAGGATGAATCTATATATTGTCATATGACTTTAACTTCACGAATGTATCTCTGCTTTGTTCTTTCTGCTAATCTGTTCCAAGAAATAGTCACTATTGTTGGTGCAATTATCAACAAAATTAATTTTCACACCCGACCAAATCCAGTAAACTTATTTGTATTAACTGTAAGTTAAAGGTGAGGGTAAAGACAAGATGGTGGATTTATAAATATCTGAGCAAATTCTTAATTTTTTTACCACCTCATGACATTTCTATTTCTCTATAACAGCTGGTCTGTGGACGGTTCTTACATTGGGCGGCGTTGGGAGTAAGCCAGTCCCACAAGAGGAAACATCATCCCCACTGGCTAATCGGAGCCTCTTATTGCTACTTGTTTTATCAAATCTGAGTAGCATGCCAAACAGACCAAATCCATACCGACAGTCAATAATGTCCTTCAAGAACACACAAGGTTTGTGTTAAACTTTTGAACATGGAAAATTTTAATGTTTTTGTTCACTGCTCATTTGCTGACTAAAAATGTTCTCTTTGCATGAAACCTCTTGCCTGTTTGACCTAGAGATTGGATCACTACTACAGAGGGGTACTATCCTCATTAAGTGTTTCACATCAATTGCTGAACCACACCAGATTGGTTTATTGGCCTCTGTTCCTTATTAGCAGTGAGCTGTAAGTTCCATGGAGTATTTATTGGACACCGAAGACAGGAAAAATGTCTTGCTCGGATGCTGGCTGAGATTGTTTGTAGGTAACCGGCTGGTTGACTTTGCTGCAGACAAGTGATGGTTGGAAGAGTTACAGGGATATAATATAACATAATTCCAGCATTCTGTTTTCATTTTGCAATGAACCCTTGAGGGAAGAAAAGCAGAATTAAAATGTAAAGTCCTTGGCCTTCCATCACAACTCAATCTATGTGGACCATCAATGTGGCTGCCAGGCACATGCAGAAAATTACACTGGCATTATAGACAATAGACAATAGGTGCAGGAATAGGCCATTCGGCCCTTCGGCACCACCATTCAATGTGATCATGGCTGATCATTCTCAATCAGTACCCCGTTCCTGCCTTCTCCCCAAACCCCCTGACTCTGCTATCCTTAAGAGCTCTATCTAGCTCTCTCTTGAAAGCATTCTGAGAACTGGCCTCCACTGCCTTACGAGGCAGAGAATTCCACAGATTTACAACTCTCTGACTGAAAAAGCTTTTCCTCATCTCTGTTCTAAATGGCCTACCCCTTATTCTTAAACTGTGGCCCCTGGTTCTGGACTCCCCCAACATTGGGAACATGTTTCCTGCCTCTAACGTGTCCAACCCCTTAATAATCTTATATGTTTCAATAAGATGTTCTGTTATCATGCATAAACTCAGTTTGCAAAAGGGACCTCAAGTAAGTGCTGTGATCCATTCCCAGAGCAAAGGTCTTGGCCATCACATGATTGCTGCAATGATGAACTTCTATATTGTTGGAGATGGTTGTATTCCCATTGATGGGGTTTACGTTAATCTTCAAAATGTCCTCTTATGTTGATATGAAAGATCACAATGTGATATTGCAAATTTAGTGTTTGCAATTATCCAGCTCCAAATGATTGAAAACGATTAGTTAGTTAGTCTGAAACATCTATTTAATCCGCTGTGTTCTTCCAGTAGTTTGTTTTTTAATGTTGAGATAATCCACCTTCGTGTTGTTGACATCCAAGAGGATAACCTCTCATTTGTTCTTATTTTACTGCGATTGCCATGTGTTGGCCGACTTCTTCCTTCTGTCGAGATCAAATTCGAGCTTCTCTGCATCTTCCTCAAGGAATTGCATTTAATTGTCTCTGCTGAATCATTTCTGTATATGATGAATAACTGGGGTCCATGGTGCCTCACTAGTCACCTTTATCCGTACACTTGGCTTCCTGCTGGTCAACCAATTCTCAATCCACATCAGCACCTTATCCCTCCACAGCCCCCCCCCCCCCCCCCCCACCAATCCCATACATTTTACATGCTTCAGTGTTATTAGACCTTTTTGAAAGCTTTCTGAAAGTTCCAAGTATATCACATTGGCTGATTCTCCGTCATCTTAATATATCTTCTTAATATACTAAAACTCAGAAGAGTATATATGTTTGTAACAATGATTTCGGCTGATTTCGGCAAAACGGTGAACCGTAGCGCCACAATTTTTGCACCGCCTAATCACACCGCTGGACGCTTGCCGAAAATGATTTTTTAATTTAATTCGGTCGTATATTTTTTAAGTTACAGAGGTTTAAAAGTCAAAAAAAATTATCTCAGTTATTTCGGCTGATTTCGGCAAAAACGGTGAACCGTAGCGCCACGATTTTTGCACCGCCTTAATCACGACGCTGAACGCTGCTGGAAAATGATATTTTTATTTGATTCGGTCGTGTATTTTTTAAGTTACAGAGGTTTTAGTAAAAAAAAAAAACTTCCAGCTGTTTTTTCCATGGCCTTCAGCGTGTGACGTCAAAATGCCCATGTGAGAAGAGCTCGCCCAACCCCCCTCCTACTGATTTATTGAAGGCTTTCAGCATGGTGCGTCTGTGCGTATGGGCTCCCCTCTCCTCTCTCCCCTTGCTTCTCCTCTCTCCCACACCCGGGAGACCCTCTCCCCGCTATCGCCCCCCCCCCCCCCCCGGACCTTTCACTCATGCGCTCCCCCCCCCCCCCCCCACGGACCTTTCACTGATGCGCTCCCCGCCCCCCCCCCCCCCCCCTCGGACCTTTCACTGATGCGCTCCCCCCCCCCCCCCCCCCCCCCAGACCTTTCACTGATGCGCTCCCTCCCCCCCGGACCTTTCACTGATGTGCACCCCCACCCCCCCCCCCGGACCTTTCACTAATGCGCTCCCCCCCCCCCCGGACCTTTCACTGATGTGCTCCCCGCCCCCCCCCCGGACCTGTTGGTGCTGGGGGCAAGAGAGAGTAGGGGAAAGGGGTGTGCTGGGGAAAGGGGGGGTGGGGGATAGTAAGAGTTTGTCTGGGGGAGAGAGAATGTTGGCGGGGTCTGAGAATGGGGACTGGGGAGGGGGACAACAGGGGTCGTCCGGAGGGGGCTTGGTGGTGGGGGAAATAGAAGTACTGGGAAAAGGGGAGGTCGTGGGGAAAGGGGGGGTGTGGGGAGAGTAAGATTGTGGTTGGGGGAGGAGAGAATGGGGGGGCTGGGAATGGGCCCAACGGGCCCTCTTCGCTAGTCTATTCTAGATTCATCATCGAAAACAAATCCAGTGGTTTTGTCAAATATGACTTGCCTTTCGTGAATCCACATTGGCTCTGTTTAATCTTATCATTCTTCCCCAACTCCTCTGCTATTACTTCTTTTATAACTGAAGCAGCACATCCCTGCAACCAATGTCAGGTGATCTATCTATAATTTCCTGTTTGTTCTCTTATTTTTTCTAAATATCGGGGTTACATTAGTACTCGCCAATTCATTGGAACTGTTTTAGAGACTAAAGCATGTTGGAAAATGATCACAAATACATCAAATATTTATAGAACCACTTAAACTATCTAGGATACAGTTAATGATCATGTGCACAACTATGGTGAGGTACAGGTAGAATTAAAAATCTTCTCTGTGGGATATTGGTGAAGTAGGTTTGTAGTGTAATTGGTTCATTTCAAGGTCATCATTGTAGATGTGATTTCAGATATATTTAAATACTTTAATTTAAATTCGAGCTGAAGTGATGGAGTTCAAATTCATGTTTTCAAATAAATGCTTCAGGCCACCAGACACCAAAGCAGTAACTTAACCACTATACTAATAGGCTTCCTGTCCAGCCACTATCCTTCAAGTCAAGTCAAGTCAAGTCAAGTCAATTTTATTTTGTATAGCACATTTAAAAACAACCCACGTTGACCAAAGTGCTGTACATCAGTTCAGGTACTAAGAACGAACATACAATGGCACACAAACATAACAGCACATACATAAACAATTCACAGCGCCCCCTCAGAGGGCCTCAAACGCTCGGGAGTAGAAATAGGTTTTGAGCCTGGACTTAAAGGAGTCGATGGAGGGGGCAGTTCTGATGGGGAGAGGGATATAAAATGCTTTTGACAGCCCTGAAACCATCTATACTGTTTTGTATGGAGGGCGTGCAGCGTAGGTTCACTAGGTTAATTCCCGGAATGGCGGGACTGTCGTATGTTGAAAGGCTGGAGCGATTGGGCTTGTATACACTGGAATTTAGAAGGATGAGGGGGGATCTTATTGAAACATATAAGATAATTAGGGGATTGGACACATTAGAGGCAGGAAACATGTTCCCAATGTTGGGGGAGTCCAGAACAAGGGGCCACAGTTTAAGAATAAGGGGTAGGCCATTTAGAACGGAGATGAGGAAGAACTTTTTCAGTCAGAGAGTGGTGAAGGTGTGGAATTCTCTGCCTCAGAAGGCAGTGGAGGCCAGTTCGTTGGATGCTTTCAAGAGAGAGCTGGATAGAGCTCTTAAGGATAGCGGAGTGAGGGGGTATGGGGAGAAGGCAGGAACGGGGTACTGATTGAGAGTGATCAGCCATGATCGCATTGAATGGCGGTGCTGGCTCGAAGGGCTGAATGGCCTACTCCTGCACCTATTGTCTATTGTCTATTGTATATGGTTTCTAAGACCCCCATTAAACCAAATTAAAATATGAATTGTTTACTACCAACCTCGAATTCATCAACTGGTTCGAAAATGACCATGAAGGAGACTACTTGTTTTCTTTACTGAAATTGACAATTGTTCTCAATTGAATGCACATTCTTTTTTTTTGTGCAATCTTAACTGAAGAATAATGATAATTGTGCTGTGTTTGTGTTCTCAGACATGGAATCATAAAGTTGCAGTGTGAACAATTTGTATTTTAAAACTTTGGTCTGAAAGGAGTGCTCCTGAGGAGGCAATTAAAAATCAGCCACCTGGTTCTAGAGTCACATAGAGCCCAGATTGGGAATGAACGCAGACTTTCTTCATTGAAGTAAAGTGTGAAACAGAAGGATTTTTGTAACAATACAGTAGTTTCATGATTGCCATTATTGAGACCAGCTTTTTTCTTAAATTGCGGGTTTATTTAATAGCTTGTATTCAGATCCTCCAGCTATCATACTGGGATTCAAACTCCTGACACTGTATCAATGGTCCAGATGTTTTCCTGCTCCTTTTGGCACTGCATGTTATTATAGTATTGTTCCAAATTCTGCTGGCAACTCAAAATTATCAAATGTTATTAAGGCATTTTTGTAGTCATTTCATTAAAGTTGGAGGAGATCTTGGGCTTCACAAATAATGCAGCAGGTATCAAATGTGGGAAATTAAAATAAGGATTCTATTTTAAATTGTAGAATCAAGGAACAGCAGACAAGGAAGAGAAACACAATGCTATGATAACTCAGAGGGATAGGTAGCCTCCCTGGAGAATATGGATAGGTAAAGTACCGGGTCAGGACTCTTCTTCACACTCTTCTTCAGTCTGAAGAAAGGTCCCAAAGCTAAACCTTACCATTACCAGCTTAGTTTTAGTTTAGTTTATTATCGTCACATATACCGAGGTACAGTGAAAAACCTTTTTGTTGCATGCTATCCAGTCAATGAAAAGACAATATGTGATCACAGTCAATCCATCCACAGTGTAGAGATACAGGATTAAGGGTATATCATTTAGTGCAAATTAAGTCCAATTGAAGATAGTTCAAAGGTCTCCAATGAGCTAGATGGGAGGTCAGAACTGTAATCTAGCTGGTGAGAGGACATGTGAGAAGTTCAGTTTGCCTGATAATAGCTGGGAGGAAACTGACCCTGAATCTACCTCTTTCCTGATGGGAGAGGTGAGAAGAGGGAGTGACTGGGGTGAGACTGATCCTTGATTATGCTGGTGGGTCGCGCCGAGGCAATGTGACGTATAGGTGGAGTCCATGGAAGTTGGTTTGTTTGATAATCTGGGCAATTTCTTGCGGTCTTGGATGGAGCTGTTCCCAACCATGCTGTGATGCATCCTAATAAAATGGTTTCAACAGCGCATCTGTAGAAGTTGGTGAGGGTTGTTGGGGATGTGTCGAACTTCCTGAGCCTTCAAAGGAAGTCGAGGCATTGGTGTAATTTCTCGGCCATTGCTTCGATGTTGACCCAGGACAAATTGCTAGTGATATTTATTCCTAACAACTTAAAGCTTTTGACCATCTCTTTGGCACCGTCAATGTATGTTGTGTGTTCCGCTTTGTTTCCTGAAGTTAACCATAATCTCCTTTGTTTTGCTTCACTTATCATTACTGGAGATGTGATTCTATATCCTTTTAAAATCATTCTACATGAATTTATAAAGAAAATTCTGGAAAAGGTGTACACATATAGATGTTCCTGTTCTTCAAAAACCAAGAGTGTTTAATTGACATATGTACTGACAATGGAACAATGAAATTCTTAGTTGCTGCAGCTTTGCAGGCCCATTAACACAATAACACAAATAAATATACAATAATCAATAATGCAACTTGACCAACAAAAATGTACACTGAAGAGTAAATAGGCATTTAAGAAAAACCTAAGACGTGGTTGGACGTGGAGAATGAATTTCCCATCATGGCCAACAGGTTAATTGAACAGCATTTTGGAACTATAAAAATAAAAGTATGAGTGATATAGAGTTTTAATAAAGACTAAAATAATATATAAATAATATATGGAGAAAGCCATATAAATGAGAAAATAAGGTTGACAATGCGGCAGGACAAAATAAAAAATGGAAAGTGCAAGTGAGGCACACTCAAAATTGTCAGCTGAAATCCCTCATTATCTGGACTGGTCATTTTATGCCACACTTGAAGTAAACTCATGGCAATATCTATTTTATGCTCTTTTATCACTCTACTTTTTAGAGCAACTGAAACCTCAACGCACAAGGCTTTAGCTACTTTTTACTCGGCAGTGGAACCATAGGTCCCCAACTGGTACATATTATATACATATTATTTCCTTCTACAGAGAGTTGATAAGATATGTAGGAAAGAAAACTGCAGATGTTGGTTTAAATCGAAGGTAGACACAAAATGCTGGGGTATTTTAATTTAATATAATTTAATTTAATATAAGATATTTTAATTGATCAATTTGCTTATGGATCGACAAATGAAGTACAAATGAATCAAGGGGTATGGGGAGAAGGCAGGAACAGGGTGCTAATTGTGGATGATCAGCCATGATCACATTGAATGGCGGTGCTGGCTCGAAGGGCTGAATGGCCTACTCCAGCACCTATTTTTTATGTATCTATGTACAACACTCAAGTTTTGATATTGAGGATAATTTCAATTGCTTGTTTTGATCCCTCATTTCAGATAATACTGCCATTCAGTCACCAACCCCCCATTCCTTCCAGATAAATTTCAACAGTCTATACACAGCATTGTATGAACAACAGAAATCTGACCAGGCAACTCTTCTGTTGTATACCTTGTTGCATCAGAATCCAAATGTGAGAACGTATGTTTTGGCCCGCACTGACGTGGAGAATCTGGTGAGTGTGCTTTGAATTTTTTTGGCATAAGCAGATGAAGTGGAGTCGGCGGTGATGAGAAATGAAACTTGTTCCTTCTGATCAGCATGGCCAAGAACCACAGTGTTGATTTCTTTATCCACTAAGTTATGGGAGCTCATTTCATTTCAGTTGGTGAATATAAATTTGCCATTCTTCACAAAGGTGTTTCTGTCATTAGCAGGCTGTGGCTTAAATCTTATGGGGTTAGATTTAAAAACTAGAAAGTTTGGAATTTGATTCAGAGGTTATTATTATGTTTTGTTCTCATTTTTTTTTTTTCTGTCAATTTCTAAACTAAAGATGATAACTAAATATAGAAAAGCCATGACAATTTTGCTCTTTTGTGCAGAAAATGGATTGTACATACAAATCTTATCTATATTGATTACTAAAACTCTCATCTTGCTTGTTCCCTTCTCCTATATGTTTGTTCCCCCGTTTGTTTGTCCCGTATGTGCAGTTTTCATCCGGAACAAAACGGTGCACAATGGCGCCACAATTTTAGGCCCACCCTACTCACCGTTCCCCCACGGCCTCAATAAATGAACTTTTGTTACTTTTTAAAAACAATTTACTTCATAAACATTAACATATGCGCCCCCCCCCCGCCGGGAGGACCACGTTTGGCTCAGCGCGGCGGCAGAGGGTTCAACAAAACCGGATGCTATTTTATTAATTAGTCTGAAATCTTCCAACTGGGATTTTAATTTGCATCTTTAGATCATTTTAATCCTTGCTCCTGGATTATCAAACAACATACCACTAGTCTTTTTGTTATACTATTAATTTGTTTGCCACTGATCTTTTCTAATAATTGCTTTGGTGTGGTGAATTGTTTTCTCCTTCCTTGCTGGTTTTTGGCTATGTTCAGAATGGAGGAAGGTGGTTTAATCAAATAGTTATCAAGGTCCAAAATTTACCTCGGGATTAATATCATTGGGCCTGTTTTAAAGCATGTACTTTTCCTTTTTGAATATGACTGTATCTTATACCACATTTGGCATCCTGGCTCAATGATGGTGCTGATGCTCATTTTTCTACCTTCAAAAAGAAAAAATTACAGTGGATGGTGAACTTGAATATGTTAATTAATGATTTTCTTGACTGCAAATTGGTCATTTATTTTAAGAGAGTAACTGGAAATTACTGCTTAGATGAATGAGAAAGTGTGAGGTTGAAATGAGCACGAGGAGGGGAAAATACACGTGAACTTTCAATTTTTTTTTGATTTATAGGTTCTTCCAATTCTTGAGATTTTATATCATGTTGAAAAAAGAAATTCTCACCATGTATATATGGCACTTATTATTTTGCTAATCCTAACTGAGGAAGATTCATTCAATCGCTCTGTTCATGAAGTGGTAAGTTAATTCTGCCTGAATGTGCTTTCTATGAATTGCTTTCTTGAACTCTCCACTGCTTATCTCTGAGTATAGTTTTGTGTTTGCTTGTGTTGACATATTTTATTTCACTAATCAAGGATCATGAAGAAATGGATACTAAAATTATAATATGTTCAAAAAATTGCTCAGTTGTGGGACCAACTCCTGTGAAAGTGTGTAATACATAGCATTAATATTCTGGCTTGATGTAAACGTTGTGCTTCTTGGTTCCTCTTAGTTCTTTGTCCTCCAAAATATTCCAAATGGAATTTAAACTGGAGGTGGCGGAGTATGGACTGGAGGTGGCGAAGGGCTTCTTGGAGAAGAAGAGCTGCTTTAAATGTAGTTGCTTCTGGTTGAGTAACTATAGTAGGGTGAAGACTATTCCATGCTTTAATTGTGCGAGGGAAGAATGAATTGCTATACACATCTGTCTTGATAGCTGGTATCTCAAATTGAATCGAATGCCCTTAGTTGGTCATCATGCTGAGTTGGTCATCTCGATCAGCTGCAGGGAAAAAGCCCACTGCAATTAGCCTTGTATCTTCTTAGAGCATAGGACTGCAAAATCTCCCAAAGGAGAGAAATAAATTTTCATTTATGGAACACTTTTTACAGTCTTGATGTCTTAAAGCACCTCCAAATCACCATGATGAAACATGCCATCTGATTTTTGTTTCCCAAGCTCCCATTAACATGTGTAAAACACAAAGTGCTGGAGTAACTCAGTGGGTCAGGCAGTTTCTCTGGAGGGATTGGAGAGGTGATGTTTTAGGTCGAGAAGGGTTTAGGACCCTTCTTCAGACTAAAGAAAGGTCTTAATCTGAAATGTTGCCTATCCATTCCCTTTACCGATTTATTCCAGCACTTTGTGTTTTTCTTAGGATTCCGGTATCTGCAGTTTCTTGTATTTCCGATAAACTGATGAAGCTTAAATTGACATTATTGAGGAATAAATATTAATTAAGACATTTGGGGAAATATTAATTAAGACTATTGGAGTCCCATCATCGACTATGGGTCTAAGGGTCTTGGAGCGGAACCCTCTGACCTTAAAGAGCGAACCAACTGATCTTTGAGGATCTTTCAGATCACATCCATAATCTTTGTCTGGAAATATACACACATATATTTTAGGCAGGAGCAAAGTCTGGCTAATTGTGATCTTTCTCACTGAGCTTGCAAATGTTCATTTGAAATTTGTATTTGAATAATGGCCACTGTGTCTCATTATTGTTATTCAAGGAAATACAGTTCTATTGAGGAGAACATTGCAATTGCATTAAAATTATTTGCTAAATTACCACAAACTAAGATGTTTCCCAAAAATGCATGCACTGGCTTATGACGAACAAAAAAGATTAGATACCCAATAAAAGTGACAAATAAGTTAAATATTTTGTCTTCCAGAAAACACAAAGCTATTTTATTCTGACCCTTCTTTGATTGGTGATCTACTTTATGAACATTCTGACCAGTTTGGCCTACATTTGAAATGTGCAGTGCCTGACAATTAACCTGTCAGGAGAGCTTTGAATTTGTTTTTTTAAATTGTGTTTAGCTGCTAGAAAATATTATCACTTTTGACATTTACTTCAGGCTTTGCATGTGCCTTCCACTTCATGAGACAAGAGCAAATAGAATCTTATCCATCCCTGCACCCCACACAGTCTTAGCCCAGGTATAAGAGTAGACCATTCTGCTTTTTGTAAGATCTTACCTGATGTCGGAATATCTTTTCCCAATATTTCTAATGGCTTTGATAATCAAAATTCTATTGACTTCATTTTTAAATTTACATCAGTTGCTTTTTTGTGGATTAGAGATCCAAATTTCTCCCATTGTGGAACTGTTTCCTAACTTCCTAACTATGTGTGGAACTGTTTCCTATCTTCACTGTACAAAGCCTGGTCTAATTTACAGACAGTGCGCCTTACTCCCAGAAATCGCCATCAACAAAAATTATTTGTCACTATATACCACATAGGTTCTCCGTAATAATTTGAAAATTGAAGTCAAAATGCCCTGAACCCTTTCATATTTTGGTAAATGTAGCTCTAGTTCTATTTTTTAAGTCTAAAAGGGATAACCTCAAATATGTGCACAATTAAATCCATTTACTACAGTACCACTCTTTCTCTGAGTCTCCTCATATTTTTGTTAATATTATGTTGCAATTTATTGCCAGTTCCTTGGCCAGCTCAATAATCTGCCTTTAATTTTTTTGTGGGCTTCAATTTTCATTAGATTGTTTCTGGAAGTCCAAAATGAATAAAGTAATAGACATTTAACACTTAAGTCATCTCTACAAAAAATTCAAAAATAAACTTAAAAATATATATTTTGATGAATACCCACATACTTCAATTTAGGGGCCTCGTTCTTGTTGACCAGCATCTCAATGTTTTTTTCCTAGTGTCATGTACCCCATTAGTCAGACCATATATTCTAAGAAATGCCTGATTATTCAAGCAGACATCTTAGATGTCATAATTCAATATGAAGAGCAAATCATCATGTTCTGTAAATGTCTTCAAAGGCAATGCTTGATAAGTTGCGTCAATCTGCTATTTCCCGTTCCCTAGAGCTGATGATGATGATAAAACTGAAAAGCTAAATAAAAACCTCAGTAGGTCGAGCAGCATCTGTTGAGATAGAACCGTTGTTAATGTGTTGTTTTGCTGATCATTCGTCAGAAAGATGATAACCTCTGTGTTTTGGAACTGGTCCAGTCTTTGTGCTGACCATATTTTTATCGGTAACAAGGAAACTCTATGTTTAGGTTTATTATTTCACGTGTACCGAGATACAGTGGAAGGTTTTGTTTTGCGTGCTATCCAATCAAATCAGGTAATACTATACATAAATACAATCAAACCAAATTCACGTACAATAGGTAGAACATTCAAGCTTCTGTACTTTCTGTCTGATGGGAACGGGCGAGTTAGAAAGCTCTTTGATTATGTTGGCTGCCTTCCCGAGGCAGCGTGAGGTGTAGACGAAATTAGTGGTGGGGAGTCTGGTCTGTGTGATGGACTAGGCAATATCCAAAACTCTGCAATTTCTGGTAATCTTAGGCAGAGCAGTTCCCAAACCAAGCTGTGATGCAACCTAACAGTATGCTTTCTGTGTAAGAAAATAACTGCAGATGCTGGTACAAATCGAAGGTATTTATTTCACAAAAAGCTGGAGTAACTCAGCAGGTCAGGCAGCAACTCAGGAGAGAAGGAATGGGTGACGTTTCGGGTCGTGACCCTTCTTCAGTTTATGCTTTCTGTGGTGCATCTGGTTTAGGTTTATTATTGCCATGTGTACTGAGATATAGTGAAAAGCTTTGTTTTGCATGCTACCCAATCAGATCAGATAATACTATACATAAATACAATCAAGTGCAACTTAAGTACAATAGATGGAGCACAGGGGAAGATACAGAGAGCAAAATATAGTTCTCGCATTTAAGCACAACATAGACAAAGTCTAATAGGATGGAGGTGAATTGGACAGTACCCTAGGTTATGGAAGGACCATTCAGCAGCCTGTTAATAATAGACGGAAAGAAGCTGTTCCTGAGTCTCGTGGTACGTGCGACCAAGCTTCTGTACCTTTTGCCTGACAGGAGCAGGGAGAAAAAGAGATGACTAGAGTGGGACAAGTATTTGATTATGTTGGCTACTTTTCTGAGCTAGCATGCAGATGGAGTAAATAGTGGAAAGCCGGTTCTGTGTGATGTTCTGGGCTACATTTCCAACTCTGCAATTTCTCGCAGTCCTGGGCAGAACTGTTCCCAAATAAGCAGTGATGCAATATGGCAGTATACTTTCTACAGTGCATCTGTAGATGTTTATAAAGGTCATTGGAGATGTGCTTAATTTCCCCAATCTCCTCAGGAACCACCAGCTCGCCGTCTAAAAACAGCACCGAAGGGGCGCTGGCTAGCGAGGCTGGAGGGGGATCCACCGCCGGGGATGTGCACACATTCTCGGTGTCCGAGCATGAGGTGAGGTGGGCTCTGACGCGTGTGAACACGAGGAAAGCTGGAGGCCCAGATGGTATATCTGGGCGAGTACTAAAGTCTTGTGCTACTCAGCTTGCTCCAGTGCTCACCACAATATTCAACCTCTCCTTGGCAAAGTCCGTGGTCCCTGCATGCTTCAAAAGATCCATCATTGTACCGGTGCCAAAGAATGCCTCTCCAGCGTGTTTAAATGACTACCGACCGGTGGCCCTCACCTCGGTTGTCATGAAATGCTTGGAGAGGCTAGTCAAGAAGCACATCTGCGCCCTCCTTCCTCGCAACATGGACCCACTACAGTTCGCATACCGTCCGAACAGGTCCACGGATGATGCGGTCTCCCAGGTTCTACACACCGCTCTCTCTCATCTGGACAGCCAGGGGGGCTATGTGAGGATGCTGTTCATTGACTTTAGTTCAGCATTCAACACAATAGTCCCCAGCAGACTGGTTGAGAAGCTGCTGGAACTGGGGCTTAGCACCCCTCTGTGTGCCTGGGTCCTGGACTTTCTCACTGCCAGGCCCCAAGTGGTCAGGATGGGGGAACACACATCTAGCTCCCTCACCCTGAACATAGGATCCCCCCAGGGCTGCGTCCTTAGCCCCCTACTGTACTCCCTGTACACACATGACTGTAGGGCCAGGTTCAGCTCAAACTCCATCATCAAGTTTGCTGATGACACTGTGGTGGTGGGCCGGATCTCCAACAACGATGAGAAGGCCTACCGGGAGGAGGTGGCTGATCTGGCACTCTGGTGTCAGGACAATAGCCTCCTCTTGAATGTCACTAAAACAAAGGAGCTGATTGTGGACTTCAGAAGGGCTAAACATCCAAGGACATACACGCCACTGGAGATAAATGGGTCTATTGTGGATAGGGTGAGCAGTTCAAATACTTGGGAGTCCGCATCGCAGAGGATCTGACGTGGGCAACGCACATTGCCGCACTGGTGGGTAAGGCTAAGCAGCGCCTTTACCACCTTAGACAACTGAGGAAATTCAGAGTGTCGCTGAGGATCCTTCATTGCTTCTACTCTGGGGCTGTAGAGAGCATCCTGTCCGGCAACATTACAGTCTGGTTTGGGAACAGCTCTGCCCAGGACAGGATGGCCCTGCAGAGAGTAGTGCGTTCGGCAGAACGCACCATGGGAACTACACTCGTCCCCCTGCAGGACCTATACATCAGGAGGTGCAGATCCAGAGCAAGCAAGATCATGAGGGACCCCTGCCACCCCAGTAACGGACTGTTCCAGATGCTACGGTCAGGCAAACGCCTCCGCTGTCACGCTGTGAAAACGGAGAGGATGAGACGGAGCTTCTTCCCACAGGCCATCAGGACTGTCAACTTTGATAACCCCAGAGACTAAATTTTTGTCGACACTTTTTGTGCTATGTTTAGTAACTTATTAACTTTATTTATATGCTGTAACTGTAATTATTTTTGTGCACAACCCGCAGGCATTGCCACTTTCATTTCACTGCACATCGAGTATGTGTATGTGACAAATAAATTTGACTTGACTTGACTTGATATTGGTGTGCCTTCTAGGCTGGTGCATCAATATGGTTGGTCAACAACAGATCACCTGTAATACTACACCAAGAAACTTGAAGCTGTCAACTATTTCCACTTTGACACCATTGATACTGATTGCGGCATGTACAGTATCCCACCACACTTCCCACATTCGATAACTAGCTCTTTCATTTTGCTGACATTGAGGAAGAGGATGTTGTCCTGACACCACGTTACTAAGTTCTTTAATTCTTTCCTGCACTCCGTTTCGTCATTGTTTGTGATGCCGCCCACCATAGTGGTGACATCTGCAAATTCGTAGATGGACTTTGACCTTAATTTGGCCCCACAAATAGTTTTGATGGGTTTAGGCTGGATTAAAAAAAACTAGAATTTATGATATTCCCACAATACTGATGCTTTTGTCCTTTTTAGTAGTGGTTAAGGTCATAGTCATCTTGATGATACAATTAATTTAATTATTTTTCCTATTGTCCTGTGATTGTCAAGGTACTGATTGGGGAGACCCAGAACAAGGGGCCACAGTTTAAGAATATGGGGTAGGCCATTTAGAACTGAGATGAGGAAGAACTTTTTCAGTCAGAGAGTTGTAAATCTGTGGAATTTTCTGCCTCAGAAGGCAGTGGAGGCCAATTCTCTGAATGCATTCAAGAGAGAGCTAGATAGAGCTCTTAAGGATAGCGGAGTCAGGGGGTATGGGGAGAAGGCAAGAACGGGGTACTGATTGAGAATGATCAGCCATGATCACATTGAATGGCGGTGCTAGCTCGAAGGGCCGAATGGCCTCCTCCTGCACCTATTGTCTATTGTCTATTGAGACAATGTCACAGTTAAAGATTAAGAGGTTTCCACATGTTCCAGATGGTCACTCTTCAGCTTCTCTACCTTGTAAATTATTTGTTTTAATTGATGTACCAGGTGTTCTTAAACATTTGTCATAGAAATAAAACTAAATGAACCACAGTGCATTTTATCTTTATTTCTTTAGAAGAATAAATTTTTTAAATCTCCATTTCACCTAAGGGATGATGGCGAACGCATCCAGGATAGAACAAGTGGCTAGATTGTAGTATGAAAAGTAATACCGCAAACTGTGTAATTTATGAACTATTTACGGTTTAATTTGTAAACGATTTAATTTGTGGCAGAGTTGAAAACCGTTACCAATGTATACTATAGCCATTTAGTGCTGACAGCGAATATCTATCGCATGCAATACAAATAGAATGGACAAAGTTGCTGCAAGCATACTTGTGGGCCAATTACAGGCAAACCAGCTGAGCAATTCTGATCTTCAATTGCAGTTCCACAAATCGGAATCCTTCTTAAATGGAAGGTACTTCTTATTTTTCTTTTGTAATGAACAAAATAACCAACAATTACAAACTGTTCCTCTATTTCTTGACAGTGGAATTTGTATATTAACAAATGAGTTTGAAACTTATAATAACTTAAGGGGTTGGACACGTTAGAGGCAGGAAACATGTTCCCAATGTTGGGGGAGTCCAGAACAAGGGGCCACAGTTTAAGAATAAGGGGTAGGCCATTTAGAACTGAGATGAGGAAAAACTTTTTCAGTCAGAGAGTTGTGAATCTGTGGAATTCTCTGCCTCAGAAGGCAGTGGAGGCCAATTCTCTGAATGCATTTAAGAGAGAGCTAGATAGAGCTCTTAAGGACAGCGGAGTCAGGGGGTATGGGGAGAAGGCAGGAACGGGGTACTGATTGAGAATGATCAGCCATGATCACATTGAATGGCGGTGCTGGCTCGAAGGGCCAAATGGCCTCCTCCTGCACCTATTGTCTATTGTCTAATATGATAATAATAATAAGAGAGGACGAGAGAGAGAGAGAGAGAGAGAAGCTCAGCGCAGAACAAGTGTCAGATTCTGTCCTCTGGATTGTTTTGACATATTGTGAGGCCGTGCCCTAGGCTCGCTGACTGACAAGGCTGTTGTTCATAGTTATAAAAATAAAGAATGCTGGAAATACCCAGCGGGCCAGGTGGCATCTGTGGCAAGAGAAACGGTTAACATTTTAAATCCAGGACCTTGTGTCAGAACTGGAAGAGAGAGAAAACAATTTATTGTTTGGTAGCCGAGAAGGGAAGGGATAGATGCATAGAACAAAGGGAATGTCTCTCGTTGGGTGAGATCAAATAATTTAATGTGCCAGTTAGAAGCTTGTTATTCTTTATAGTTATGTGTTAATATCAAGACTCTGTAAACATAGAAACATAGAAAATAGGTGCAGGAGTAGGCCCTTTGGCCATTCATTGTGATCATGGCTGATCATCCACAATGAGTAACCTGTGCCTGCCTTCTCCCCATCCCTTGATTCCACTAGCCCCTAGAGCTCTATTTAACTCTTTTTTAAATTCATCCAGTGAATTGGCCTCCACTGCCTTCTGTGACAGAGAATTCCACAAATTCACAACTCTCTGGGTGAAAAAGTTTCTTCTCACCTCAGTTTTAAATGAGGTCGAGCATTGTAGAGCATACATGACAAGATGCAGTATAATATGGATAACTGTGAGGTTATCCACTTTGATGGCAAGAGCGGGAAGACAGATTATTATCTGAATGCTGTCAGATTAGGAAAAGGGGAGGTGCAACGAGACCTGGGTGTGCTTGTATATCAGTCATTGAAAGTAAGCATACAGGTACAGCGGGCAGTGAAGAAAGCTAATGGCATGTTGGCCTTCATTGCGAGAGGATTTGAGTTTAGGAGCAAGGAACTCCTACTGCAGTTGTACAGGGTCCTGGTGAGACTGCACCTGGTGTATTGTGTGCAATTTTGGTCTCTTAATTTGAGGAAGAACATTATTGCTATCGAGGGAGTGCACCGTAGGTTCTCCAGATTAATTCTCGGGATGGTGGGACTGAGATGTGATGAAAGAATGGGTCGACTGGAATTTAGAAGGATGAGAGGAGATCTTATAGAGGCATGTAAAATTCTTAAAGGAGTGGACAGACTAGATGCAAGAAAAATGTTCCCGATATTGGAGGAGTCCAAAACCAGGGTTCACAGTTTAAGAATAAGGGGTAGGCCATTTAGGACTGAGATGAGGAAAAACGTCTTCACCTGGAGAGTTGTGAATCTGTTGAATTCTCTGCCACAGAAGGCAGTGGAAGCCAATTCACTGGATATTTTCAAGAGCGAGTTAGATCGAGCTCTTAGGCTAAAAGAATCAATGGATATGGGGAAAAAGCAGGAACGGATACTGAATTCAGATGATCAGCCATGATGCTGATATTGATGAATGGCGGTACTGGCTCGAAGGGCTGAATGGCCTACTCCTGCATCTATTTTTCTATATTTCCAAGCTATTCTAATGGAAAGAAAAACTGAGCCACAGTGATGGCAGGCAAAGATAGCCAGTACTGGTACAGGCAGTATGAATGAATGATTTACACAAGGTTAGATGATTCAATATTTAGTCCAGAATGCAGCAATATGCCCAGATAGAAGATGACCTCAACATAAAATCAACGCCATACCATTACATTTCTTTTCACGAAATAACCCCAATTCTATTTTTTAAAACACTTTTGTAAAGGCCACTTTGGGTGCCACCAATAGTGTTTGGAATTAATTTATCTCAGCTGGTGCACCTGTCAGGTCATTACAACTAAAGTGCGAATGTACGGAGATATAGCCAGCCAAGTTCCCACTATTTAATGACTTCTGATGGTAACTTGGATTGGAAAGAATAGCTTTTAACATTAAAGCTCCTGTGGTAACATGGTTTCCAGCTCCTTGTTAAGAATGGTCGCTTGAGTAATGTGCTGGGTCAATGCCAGGCTCTGGAGTTATACTTTGATGTGTGCGCCTTCAAAAGAATAAAGGAAAGAGGAAAACAATTATCACTAGGTGGGGAGCACTACATAATGAAAAAAATCCCTTTTCAATGATATCTTGCATTTATGATTTTATAAAAAAATTATACATTTATCTGGATCAAGTTGACCCAGTAGTGTAGATGTCAGAGTCAAGTAATTTGGATATCGGCAAGTTACAATCTTTTAAGTTGTCATAATGGCTTTAATATTTACCTTTTGGAGAACATAATGGTCGTCCCTATCCGGATCAGTCTGAAGAAGGGTCTCGACCCGAAACATCACCCATTCCTTCTCTCCAGAGATGCTGCCTGACCTGCTGAGTTACTCCAGCATTTTGTGATCCCTATCCGGATGATTCTTTTCATCTACAGAAAGAATAGGAATTTATATTATGTTTTGCCACTGATTATCATTATGAGCAGTTTGTTTAAGATGGGGTGGATGTGATTAAATCGAACTTCCATTGTCCCTAGATCGCTGGTCATCTTGTCTTAAAGTGTGCACTCTTTCTTGTAGCATAGCTCTGGGCATAGTCTTCGATATGGCAGTGTGCAGCATAGAGATGACCTCAGTAACGCATTTGACTGGAAACATACATCTGTTTTGACATCTGGTGAGGACAGCCTCCATGCTTTTTTGCTGTCAAAGCTATGACAATTATTGACATGTGCAAACATTTACTGAGATTTGGTAATAAAAAAATATTGTTTAGAATAAAAACATAAGGAGTCAGAAAACAATTAAATACAAAATATATTAATTCAATTTGCAAAGACTTAATTTATCTTTATTCTGGCGGCTGATGTGATCACTCAGCTGAATGGGGCCACTGTACTTTTGCCAGTTTAAACTTGGCGTAAGCTCAAAGGGCAGACTTCCCAGCATGAGAGCTGAAAAGTCTGCAAAAGTTCACAATGCCCCATTGGGCTCTGAGAAGTACACCAGTTCAATGTAGGGACAGCTGACAACATTGATGGTAGGCAGGAATGCTGCCACTGGCTTAGATCCACACCAGCTCAGACTTCTGCAAGCAAGCCCCAACATTAGGCCTGGCGACATGTCAGACAATTAAGCCCAAAGGAAATTTTAGGACTGTCAGAGTGGTTCAAATTTTCTGCCTAATAGCCTGTAGACCTCATTGGATCTTCCAGTTTTTAAGCAAGTAACTGAGCAGAGATACTGGATTCCTGAGCTTTTGCTAAATCCCTTTCCCTAGATGGGCTACACTAGTGGGCTCCATTTCAACGTTGGACTTTTTTAATATGATTTAAGACTAAATTTAAAGTATATTTAACTGTTTTAACAGCGTGCCTGTCTGTATTCTGCTTTAAATTTTGTATTTCAATAACTTGTGCTGTCCCATAGCGCAATACAGCACAGGATCAGGATACTTGGCTCACCATATCTGTGAGCATAGGAGACTGATGAGTGACATTATATAGATATTTAAAATGAGGGACAAAGATAGGGAGAAGGCACATGGGTCTTTTTCCCATGGTTGTGGATTCAAGAACTAGAAGGCATAGGTTTAAGGTGAGAGGGTAAATATTTAATAGAAACCTAAGGACAACTTTTTCCATACAGAGGGGAGTAGGTATATGGAATGAGAATGGAGGAAATGGATGAGGCAGGTACAGTAACAATTTTAAAAGACATCTGGACAGGTACATGGATAAGAAAGATTGAGAAGATATGGGTCAACATGGGAAAATGGTTCTAGCTTAGATGGGCACTTGATCCTCAACTTTCTTATCAACAGACCACAATCTGTATGAATTGGCGGCACCACTTCCTCCTCACTGACCATCAGCACAGGAGCACCTCAAGGATAGATGCTCAGCCCCCTGCTGTATTCACTCTATCCTCATGACTGGACACAGTTCCAACTCCATCTTCAAATTCGCTGATGACACCACCGTTGTTGGACAAATTACCTTGGACAATTACAGATGACAATGAGACATCATTAAAACTTGGGAACTGATTGTGGAAGAGGAATGACGAGGATCCACAAACCTGTCTTCATTGACGGGATGGTGATGGACAGAGTCAAAAACCTCAAATTCTTGGGTGTGCACATCTCTGAAGATCTGTCCAGGACCCAGCACATTGCAGAACCACATATCCAGAAACAGATATTTGTGGAAGACTGACCTGAAATAGAAAGGAAAATGTTAGTCGCAGTTCCTAGAATCAGTAATGCGGGATCTCGAAGTCTTGATGGATTTTGTGCTCAACCATCAATCAATCAACAACTAGAGCAGCAATTAACAAAGCTAACAGGATGCTGAACTCTAATGGCCTTTACTGTTTTTCGTGCCTAACATGCAAACTTTTACGTTTGCTTAGGTTTTAATATCCAGTTTAACAATGAAAATTAAAAATAGTACCGGACGCTTATCTTTTGTAAAATTGCCATCAACAATTACTTTCATTCTTAGTTCTGGCATTGCACTAGAACTTCAGTTGAGGTAGTCATTGAAATATGCTAGAATGAAAACTTGTGTTCATGATTTCCATGACATGTCTCTGAAGACAGTGGAGTGATTTGAAAAATAAAGTGCCAAGAAAATGTTGAGGCACTTTGTTGAGACACAAAATGTCATAAATGTTGGATGCTGCAATTATACAATTGTACATATTTTGATCTTTTTTGCCCCCAAATGCTTGTTTAAGTGGCTTGTTTCCTTTGCTGGTTTTTTCCTTTTAAAAAAGAGATTTTGTTTTCCTTTCCTCGTTTGCTCTCTCACAGGTACTAAAAAATATTACTTGGTATGCTGAGCGTGTCCTGACAGAAATCTCCTTGGGAAGTCTCCTTATCCTTGTGGTGATTAGAACAGTCCAATACAACATGACCAGAACCAGGGTAAGACTTTTTAAAGTATGCTTTAAATTTGTGAATAAAGACTTTGGAATTTCATTGTTTCAGATCATATAGGGGTAAAGTTGCTACCTTACAGCGAATGCAGCTCCAGAGACTCGTGTTCGATCCCGACTATCTGTATGGAGTTTGTACATTCTCCCCGTGACCAGTGTGGGTTTTCTCTGAGATCTCCCACACTCCAAAGACGTACAGGTTTGCAGGTTAATTGGCTTGATAAATGTAAAAATTGTCCCGAGTGTGTGTAGGATGATGTTAATATGCGGGGACCGCTATTCGGTGCGGACCCGGTGGGCTGAAGGACCTGTTTCCATGCTATATCACTAAACTAAACTAAAATCCGGAGTATGTGACTTTCTCTCTCCCTCCCTTTTCTCTCTCCCTCCAAATCTCTTCAATCTCCTCTTCCCTAGCCCCCTCTCCCTCCTTTCCACCCTCCTCTTCCCCATCCTTCCCCTTTTTTCCCCACACACTCACCTCACCGTCTTCTCACCGTATCAGCCTTCCCTTCTTCCCAGTTCTCCCATTGTCTGCTTCTTCCCCATCCTCTCCATCTTCCCCTCCCCTTCAGCTACCTTTCACCATCCCCTTTCCCATCCAACCCCTCTTCCTCTTCCCTACTGACCTCCCGCTTGTCTCCTTCCTCCCCCTCATCCCCTTCCTCCCCCTCATCCCCTACCTCCTCCTCATCCCTCCTTCCCCTTCTTCAAATTCCTCCTCTCTTCAAATTCTACCCCTCTTCCCCTTCCATCCCTCTATCCATTTATCCCCCTTCCCCTTACTCTTCCCCTTCTCTCCCTCCTTTCCTCCCTCCTTCTTTCCCTTCTCTTCCTCCCTCCCCTTCTTTCCCTTCCTCCCCTTCTCTCCCTTTCTCTCTCCCCCATCTCTCCCTCCCCATCTCTCCCTCCCCATCTCTCCATCCCTACCTCTTCTCTCATCTCCTTCCCACTTGTTTCCCATTCTCTCTTCTCTCCCTCCCCTTCTCTCAACCTTCTCCCTCCCCTCAAGCTCCCTTTACCCCCTCTCTCCCAACTCCATCTTTACCCTCTCCTCCCCTCTGCTCCCCCCTCTCCTCCCCTCCTCCTCTCTCCCCCCCCTCTCTCCCCCCCCCCCAATCTGCAAGCCCTCTCTCCAAACCCCTCTCTCCCCACCCCACCCCTCTATGAGATGAGAGTTGAGGAATTGTTTTTTCGGTTAGCCAATGTTAACATCGTCAATAGACAATAGGTGCAGGCGTAGGCCATTCGGCCCTTTGAGCCAGCAGGCGAATAGCTCCCATTTTTATCTCTGCTTTCTTGTTTAAGTAATAGGATTGTATTTGCTACCCTCAAATTGCAGAACCATTCCAGCATGTGCAAAATGTTGGAAAATATCCAGAGTATCTACTAGCTCAGGCTCCAACTCTTTCAAAACTTTTTCCAGCAGTATGTTTATTTTACCAATATTAATTTCCTTTATTTCCTTATTTGCATTGACCCCTAGTTCTCCATGATTTCTGAGAGATTTTTTTCTCTCTTCTGTGAAGTCAGACGTGAAGTATTTATTTCATTTTTCTGCCATTTACATATTCCCCAATATACATTTTCCCATTATCTATAAAGGGTCCATGTTTTTCTTTGGTAGTCTTTTAATTCATTAATCTAGTTTAATTCTTTCATCAAGCTATTTCATCTAGTTTACCCTACTTTATTAATGGTCATCCTTTGATCAATTCTAATACATAGTTTTTCCTGCACACTTCATGTTGACTCTACCGAGTCCCATTATTATTTCCTATTTGCCCTTTTGCCACTTCCTTAATGATAGATTCCTGCAATTTCCCAAACCACTGATATCAGATTAACCAGCCAATAGTTTTATTTCTTCTTTCTCCTTTCAAATTGTGGGAGTGGTTCCAGAACCTGTGGAATGTTGGAAGATGACAATCAGTTCATCCACTATCTCGATAGTCACCTCTTTAACAAAATCTTGCGGTACAGGTCGTTAGTCTTGTTCAGTCACTCTACACCTTCATCCCTCACCAGGAAGGTCTTAAAGCCCTCCGTTTCTTCCTCGAACGCAGAACCAGACAATTTCCATCTACTAACACTCTCCTCCGCCTAGCATATCTGATCCTTGCCCTTAACAACTTCTCCTTCGACTCCTCCCACTTCCTCCAAATCCAAAGCGTAGCTATGGGCACTCGCATGGGGCGCTGGGCCATAGCTGGTATGCCTGCCCCTTTGTAGGGTACGTCGAACAATCACTGTTCCAGGTGTACACTGGCCCTGACCCTAAACTCTACCTCCGCTACATTGACGACTGCATCGGTGCTACCTCCTGCACCCATGCAGAACTCACTGACTTCATTAACTTTACTACTAATTTCCATCCTGCACTCAAATTCACTTGGACCATCTCCGACATCTCCCTACTGTTTCTTGATCTCACCGTCTCTTATCACAGGACACAAACTATCAACTGACATCTATTATAAACCCACTGACTCCCATAGCTATCTACACCACACTTCTTCCCACCCTGCGTTCTGTAAAGACTATTCCCTATTCCCAATTCTTCCGTCTACGCCGCATCTGCACCCAAGATGAGGTGTCCCATGCCAGGTCATCGGAGATGTCCTCATTCTTTTGAGAACGAGGGATCCCTTCTTCCATTATAGATGAGGACCTCACTCGTGTCTCCTCGATATCCCGCAGCTCCGCTCTTGCTCCCCCTCCCCCCCATTCGTAACAGGGACAGATTCCCCACTCGACTCTGATCAAAGGACCCCCAACAGTCTTTTGAGGTGAGGCAGAGGTTCATTTGCACCTCCTCCAACCTCATCTACTGTATCCACTGTTCTAGGTGTGTACTCCTGTACATCGGCGAGACCAAGCACAGGCTCAGTGATTGTTTCACTGAACACCTCCCCTCAATCGGCCTAAACCTACCTGATCTCCTAGTTGCTCAACACTTTAACTCCCCCTCCCATTCCCACACTGACCTTTCTGTGCTGGGCCTCCTCAAAGTGAGGCCCAGTGCAAATTGGAGGAACAGCACCTCATATTTTGCTTGGGCAGCTTACACCTCAGTGGTATGAACATTGTCTTCTCTAATTTCAACTTGCTTTCCCTCTCTCTCCATCCCCTCCCCCTTCCCAGTTCTCCGACCAGTCTTACTGTCTCTGACTACATTTTATCTCTGATTGCTTTGTTGTTACCTTCTCGCAACTAACAATGATTTATTCTATATTTTCCTTGATCTCCATTCCCTTTGTCCTATTTCCTTACATTTCCTTATCTATATACTTCCTTACAAATGTATCGCCCACTCCCCTGACATCAGTCTGAAGAAGGGTCTCGACCCGAAACGTCACCCATTCCTTCTCTCCCGAGATGCTGCCTGACCTGCTGAGTTACTCCAGCATTTTGTGAATAAATACCTTTGATTTGTACCAGCATCTGCAGTTATTTTCTTATACTATTGTGTCTATCTTTGGTCATTAGCCTTGGCAATTTCAGTCTTCCCACCTTGCATTCATTCTCTAGGCCTCTTACTTTCTTCTGAACCGTGGCTATTCCCCTCCAGCGGGGTTGAATTTCTACTTCAAAAGGATCTTGCATTTGCAGACAATTATCTCCCAAATTGCCTCGTCATTTTCATCAAGCCAGTACTGACATTTTCTGGCAGAGAAGCCAAAGGTATCTTCTCAGGTGCCAGGTATTTCTGGGCATTCTGCAACGCCTGTTAGTTGGGGATCTTCAGCTGGTTTCTGAGGTGCTGTCTGAGAACCTGAGGAGCTTGGTTTAGATCTTCAATATTGATTGTCCTATCGCAGTTTTTTTCTGTCGGCTACACTGTTTTGGGGCCAGGTTGATGAAGATAATAGAGCAGATTAGTTCATTATCAATCCAGCAGTGTGAACTTTTCATGATGAACAGTCCAATCCAGCAGCTCCTTCCTCAGATGATGGCAGAATTTAATAGCTGGCTGTGCCTGATTGAGGAGTGTTTACTTTAGTTTAGTTTATTGTCACGTGTACCATGGTACAGTGTAAAGCTTTTTTAACATGCTAACCAGTCAGCGTAAAGACAATATATGATTACAGTCGAGCCATTCATAGTGTACAGAGAGTGTGGATCGATTGTAATGTGTGATTGCAGATCTGCATCTGTGACTAGCACACAAATAGTCGCCTGGGTTGGGCGCCTTGGAAGCTGTTGCCATGGAGTCTTGACCTAGTCTCTGATGGAATACCTTTTCAAACTTTCCCAGATAACGAAGTCACCCAGGATGATCAGCTTGTTTCCCTTTGTAATATGAAGATATGAAGCAGCTTACTCTAGTACCATAGAAATAGTATTATTCCTTGGCTTCAATAGACAATAGGTGCAGGAGGAGGCCATTCAGCCCTTCGAGCCAGCACCGCCATTCAATGCGATCATGGCTGATCACTCTCAATCAGTACCCCGTTCCTGCCTTCTCCCCATACCCCTTCACTCCGCTATCCTTAAGAGCTCTATCCAGCTCTCTCTTGAAAGCATCCAACGAACTGGCCTCCACTGCCTTCTGAGGCAGAGAATTCCACACCTTCACCACTCTTTGACTGAAAAAGTTCTTCCTCATCTCCGTTCTAAATGGCCTACCCCTTATTCTTAAACTGTGGCCCCTTGTTCTGGCTTCATGCAGATTCCAGGTTTGGGGTCCATGTGCCAATGGCCATAGTATATAAAACAGACCATAGAAAAGTACAGCACAGGAACAGGCCCTTCAGCCCACAAGGTTTAGATTTTTTAGATTTAGATTTTAAATTTAGAGATACAGCCAAACATGATGGCAAGCTAAACTAATCTCATCTGCATTCACATGATCAATGCCCCTCCATTCCCTGCATATGAATAGACAATAGACAATAGTTGCAGGAGTAGGCCATTTGGCCCTTCGAGCCAGCACCGCCATTCACAATCAGTACCCCGTTCCTGTCCTCTCCCCATAACCCCTGAGTCCGCTATCATTAAGAGCACTATCTAACTCTCTTGAACGCATCCAGAGAATTGGCCTCCACTGCCTTCTGAGGCAGAGACTTCCACAGGTTTACAACTTTCTGAGTGAAAAAGGTTTTCCTCATCTCAGTTCTAAATGGCCTACCCCTTATTCTTAAACTGTGGCCCCTTGTTCTGGAGTCCCCCAATTTTGAGAACATGTTTCCTGCCTCTAGCGTGTCCAATCCCTTAATAATCTTATATGTTCCAATAAGATCCCCACTCATCCTTCTAAATTCCAGTGTATACAAGCCTAGTCACTCCAGTCTTTCAACGTATGACAGTCCCACCATTTCGGGAATTAACCTAGCTGCACTCCCTCAATAGCAAGAATATCCTTCCTCAAATTTGGAGACCAAAACTGCACATAATACTCCAGGTGCGGTCTCACTAGGGCCCTGTACAACTACAGAAGGACCTCTTTGCTCCTATACTCAACTCCTCTTGTCATAAAGGCCAACATGCCATTAGCTTTCTTCACTGCCTGCTGTACCTGCATGCTAACTTTAAGTGACTGATGAACAAGGACACCCAGATCTCTTTGTACTTCAGATCTCTTTGTACTTCACACTTCCACCCAGCATTGTGTAATCTGCAAATTGCGAATGTTACTTTTAATCCCTTCATCGAAGTCATTAATGTATATTGTAAATAGCTGCTGTCCCAGCACCGAGCCTTGCGGTACCCCACTAGTCACTGCCTGCCATTCTGAAAGGGACCCGTTAATCCCTACTCTTTGTTTCCTGTCTGCCAACCAATTTTCTATCCATGTCAGTACCCTACCCCAATACCATGTGCTCTAATTTTGTCCACTAATCTCCTATGTGGGACCTTATCAAAGGCTTTCTGAAAGTCCAGGTACACTACATCCCCTGGCTCTCCCTTGTCCATGTTCCTAGTTACATCCTCAAAAAATTCTCGAAGATTAGTCAAGCATGATTTCCCCTTCGTAAATCCATGCTGACTCGGTACGATCCTGTTACTGCTATCCAAATGTTCCACAATTTCTTCTTTTATAATTGACTCCAGCATCTTCCCCACCACTGATGTCAGGCTAACTGGTCTATAATTTCCCGTTTTCTCTCTCCCTTTCTTAAAAAGTGAAATAACATTAGCTACCCTCCAATCCACAGGAACTGATCCTGAATCTATAGAACATTGGAAAATGATCACCAATGCGTCCACGATTTCTAGAGCTACTTCTTTAAGTACCCTGGGATTCAGACCATCAGGCCCTGGGGATTTATCAGCCTTTAGTCCCATCAGTCTACCCAACACCATTTCCTGCCAAATGTGAATTTCCTTCAGTTGCTCTGTCACCCTAGGACCTCTGTTCACTTGTACATCTGGGAGATTGTGTCTTCCTTAGTGAAGACAGATCCAAAGTACCTTTTCAACTCATCTGCCATTTTCTTGTTCCCCATAATAAATTCATCTGCTTCTTTCTTCAAGGGACCCACATTTGTTTCAACTATTTTTTTTCTCTTCACTTCTCTTAAAGACCCTTAAATCTCCCTATTGTATCTGCTTCCACCCCGGGCTGTCTACCCCAACTAAAAACCTCTCTTAATTTTATATACATATCATAGTATGTATTTTCTACATTAGGTTCCTTGGAGAGAGATGTTGGAATGCCAGACAAGTTTGATTTTGGTGGCAAAATGCAGCTTACAGGGGCATCATTTCTTTTTGCAAATTGCAATGGCAGAAGATCTACTCATTGACTTGTTCTTCAAACTGGCTCCCTCTTGCTTGTCGTGTTGCACCCAGGATGGTGATGTCATTGTCAGAGCTCCTGAGTTTTAGGCTGTGATAATGGAGCACCATTTAGATCTGTCGCTGTTGGGGGGGGTTCCATGAGGGGGTGCTGAGGGTCAACTCCTCAACCTTTATTGAGTTGTGGAAGTTGCCTGTGTATTAGGTCTTTTAACATGCACACATGAGCTTGACAAATTGAAGTCTTAGTTAAGGGAATGGGGCCCAAGATAATAGGAAGTGCTGTGTGAACCTTTGGAGGCGGTGATGTGAGGATGCAGAATGAGAAGAGTGAAAGACCAGAGGAAGGAAAAAGACGGTGGTGCCTGGAGCAGGGAAGGAGGAAGTCAAGCGTGAGTGCAAGAAAGAATGGAGAGCATAAGAGTCACAGAGAGAGGGATTCAGGAGACTGGGGAATACTGACACTGACAGAGATAGGATGGATTGATTGTAAAGGGGTCAAGGGGAGGGTTGGTTTGTTGGGGTGTGGTGCAAAGAGTCAGTGGCAAGGTTGTTTCTATACTTAATCCACATATACATGTTGAATGGCTGGCACTAATAATTTTAGCATAATCAGCAGCACTTTCTGCTGCACAGTTTCCAGCTGCAAGCTTTCAATTCCTTAAATGAGTTATGCCTTATTGGTTTATATTGTTGGCAGTGCATTTCATTCTTCTACCTATTCAAATCAATTTTTGAAAAGTTCTTTGTTTTTATTGTGGAGCCAGCCCATTTACCTATCCTGGTAAACTTTCTGTAGATTAATACCTTGCTGAAATGGAAGAACCAAGAAGTTTTGTTCCTAAGCTTTGAGCAATTATATTACCATTCTCTTCCATCTGTCAGACCTGGTTTCATTGGACCTTTGTGATCATGGTTTAATGCCTTCCAGATGCTTGCATGAATGCATTGACCAAAGACATGTCATTTCCCTCTAAATTAATGGTGAGATACTGTGAAACTTGCCTGCAGATTTTAAGAACCCATAAGCTAGGGGATACATTTTTTTACGTTACTTGAACATATTATTGATTTATTTATGTTTGCCTCTTTCTGGTGCTCACTATAAATGTTTCTTTTGGGAACAGTATGTCAGCTGATGTTGACATCTTGTGCATAAGTATACTCAAGGCTGAGATTAATAGTCCTTTTGGATGCTCAGAGAATTGGAGATGAGAATCAGATGACAGTAAATTTGAGGCACCGGATTAGGTCTGATTTTATTGAATAGTGAACAGATCAGGCTTGAGAAACATTTTCCTACTTTTGCTTCCAGTTCCCGATATCCTTGTCTGCTCTTCCCACCTCTGCCTTTCCACAGTTGTCATACTTTGCTATCTTTTCTCTCCACCTCCTTATCCTTTCAAGATCTTTCTTTAAATTTCAAAAAATAAAATTGGAAGAACACAGTGGGTTGAAAACCATTTGTTTAGAAATACAATATGGAAACAGGCCCTTTGGCCCACAGGGTCCGCACTGTCCAACGATTACTCAGACACCAGTTATATGTTTTGCATCCTGCACACTAGGGGCAATTTACTGAAGCCAGTTGACCTACAAACCTGCACATCTTTGGATTGTGGGAGGAAACCTGAGCACCCAGAGTAAACCTACACGGTCACAGGGAGAACATACAAACTCCGTACGGACAGCACGTAGTCAGGATCGAACCTGATTCTCTGGTAATGTAATGCAGCAACTCTACAGTTGTGCCACATGTGCTGCCCATTTGTAGGTTGGGAAAGGAATTGTAAGTTTTTAGGGTGGAGACCCTGCATCCATCCAGCATCGGCAGCCCCTTGTGTTTCCTCTTTATTCAAATTCATCTCTTTAATGAAACTATCACTCGCCTCATTTAATATCCTCCAATTTATCTTGGCTCCATTTTTGTCCCAAGTTTCTATGAAATGTCTTTAGTGATTTTTTGATGTTTATAGCATTATTGGATAATGGATTATTTTGTTATGTTATGCATAGACATTACCCCTTTTTATCCATATTTTTTGGTTAGGACAAATACCTTCACACAAATTGCTTGGCAGCGTTAGCCAACATGTCTGCTCAGTTTCGGTCATTGCATCAGTATGCTGCTCAAAGAATTATAAGGTAAGATTTTTCTGATATTCTTGCAGAATCTTTGTTCTAAATTTTAGAGTGGATTTATATTTTCCTAACTTTTTTCATTAAATATGTACTCACATGTGTCTTTACCAAAAAAAGAGTCCATTCCATTTTTCTATTACTAAGGAACAGCCATACTGTGAGAGAATTTAATTTGACTTTTGTTAACAACTCAATTGTAGATTTGGTATATTAAAAAGTAACATTGGATTTGACATACAACGCAGAGCATCCATATAGATTTTTAACATTATTATTTCCAGATCCCATTTCTGTACAAGATTTATGGAATAAATGCAGAGTAGACTGCTTGGTATCGTGTCTCTTTCAAAGGGGCAATTAAATAGTTTTGTAACATTTATCTCTGCTGCAATTTAAACGGTCTCTACTTTTCGCAGACATGCCCTGTTATGTGGCCACAGTGCATTCATGTGACAGTTAAATGCTTTAGGAAATGTTGGAACAGTAAAGGCACCAAATTGATTTGTTTTTATTGTACAGTGCCTTCCATAATGTTTGGGACAAAGACCCATAATTTATTTACTTGCCTCTGTACTCCACAATTTGAGATTTGTAATAGAAAAAAATCACATGTGGTTAAAATGCGCATTGTCAGATTTTAATAAAGGCCATTTGTTTACATTTTGATTTTGCCATATAGAAATTACAGCAGTGTTTATATATTGTCCCCCCATTTCAGGGCACCATAATGTTTGGGACACTGCAATGTCATGCAAATGTCATGCAAAATGAAAGTAGTCTTGTTTAGTATTTTGTTGCATATCCTTTGCATGCAATGACTGCTTGAAGTCTGAGATTCATGGACATCACCAGTTGCTGGGTGTCTTCTATGGTGATGCTCTGCCACGCCTGTATTGCAGCCATCTTTAGCTTATGCTTGTTTAGGGGGTGAGTCCCCTTTAGTTTTCTCTTCAGTATATAAAAGGCATTCTCAATTGGGTTCATATCAGGTGATTGACTTGGCCACTCAAGAATTGACCATTTTTTAGCTTTGAAAAACTCCTTTGTTGCTTTAGCAGTATGTTTGGGATCATTTGTCTTGCTGTAGAATGAACCGCCGGCCAATGAGTTTTGAGGCATTTGTTTGAACTTGAGCAGATAGGATGTGTCTATACACTTCAGAATTCATTATGCTACTACCATCAGCAGTTGTATCATCAATGAAGATAAGTGAGCCAGTACCTTCAGCAGCCATACATGCCCAGGCCATAACACCCCTACCATCGTGTTTCACAGATGAGGTGGTATGCTTTGGATCTTGGGCAGTTCGTTCTCTCCTCCATACTTTGCTCTTGCCATCACTCTGATATAAGTTAATCTTCGTCTCATTTGTCCACAAGCCCTTTTTCCAGAACTGTGGCTGCTCTTTTAATTACTTGTTAGCAAACTGTAACCTAGCCATCCTATTTTTGCGGCTAACCAGTGATTTGCATCTTTCAGTGTAGCCACTGTATTTCTGTTCATGAAGTCTTCTGCGGAGAGTGGTCATTGACAACTCCACACCTGACTCCTGAAGAATGTTTCTGATCTGTCGGACAGGTGTTTGAGGATTTTCTTTGTTATAGGGAGAATTCTTCTGTCATCAGCTGTGGAGATCTTCCTTGGCCTGCCAGTCCCTTTGCGATTAGTAAGCTCACCAGTGCTCTCTTTCTTCTTAATGATGTTCCAAACAGTTGATTTTGGTAAGCCTAAGGTTTGGCTGATGTCTCTACCAGTGTTATTCTTGTTTCTCAGTCTCATAATGGCTTCTTTGACTTTAATTGGCTCAACTCTGGTCTTCATGTTGATAAACGGCAATAAAAGTTTCCAAAGGTGATGGAAAGACTGGAGGAAAGACTAGGTGCTGAGAGCTCTCTTATACCTGCATTAAGGAGGCAATTAAACACACCTGAGCAATTACAAACACCTGTGAAGCCATGTGTCCCAAACATTATGGTGCCCTGAAATGGGGGGACTATGTATAAACACAGCTGTAATTTCTACATGGTGAAACCAAAATGTATAAAAACTCCCTTTATTAAAATCTGACAATGTGCACTTTAACCACATATGATTTTTTCTATTACAAATCTCAAATTGTGGAGTACAGAGGCAAATAAATAATTGATGGGTCTTTGTCCCAAACATTATGGAGGGCACTGGATATATATCAACATTAATGTCTTCAATACATATGTGATTTTAAGTTTTAACAAGCTTCACAGATGGAGAAACATTCCCTACATCTATCAGACTTAAATATTGTTTATAGACCCTTGTGTCAGATTTCCCCCTCGGGCTTTTTCTCTTTAGTGAAACCTCCAACCTCTTGTTATTCATGTTGAGTATATCCTTTACATGAATGTAATAAGGCAGGAATGCACTAGTTATTTAAAAATTCTCCTGTGACAAAGCAATGTGCTCTTTGCACAAGCTATTTTCTGGCACCCGAGGATGTCACAGGCAAAAAGCTGCTGAATTTGTGCTCTTTTGTTTGTTACTGGTAATTTTGAAATCTTAATCTTTGTGGCCAAGTTTGAGGATGACACGTTTGAGGAAGATAGATGGAGAGTTTTGTTGAGAAAGCAGGGAGTCTACAGAAGGACTTGGACAGGTTGGGAGAGTGGGCAAAGAAGTGGCAAATGAACGACAACGTAGCAATGTCATGCACTTTGGTATAGGGAATAAAGGCGTAGACTATTTTGTAAATGTGGAGAGGATCGTAAAATCGGAAGCACAAAATGACTTGGGAGTTCTGGTGCAGGATTCCCAAAAGGTTAATTTGCATGTCGAGTCAGTAGTAAGGAAGACAAATGCAATGTTAACATTCATATCGAGAGGACAAGAATAAATGAGCATGGATGTACTGCTGAGTCTTTATAAATGCTGGTCAGGCCACATTTGGAATACTATAAGAAGTTTTGGCCCCCATATCTGTGGAAGGATATGCTGGCATTGAAGACAGTCCAGAGGAGGTTTACGAGAATGATCCTGGGGATGATTAGGTTAACATATGAGGAGTGTTTGATGGCTTTGGGCTGTACTCGCTGGAGTTTAGAAGGATGAGGGGGGATCTCATTTAAACCTACTGAAAGGCATACCTAATGAAAGGCCGAGACAGAGTGGATATGGGGAGGATGTTTTTAATCGTGGGAGAGTAGCCAAAGGGCACATCCTCAGAATAAAAGGATGTACCTTTACAATGGAGAGAAGAAGGAATTTCTTTAGCCATTAGGTTGTGAATCTGTGGAATTCATTGCCACAGATAGCGTTGGAGGCCACGTTAAGTGCAGATTACTAGGTTCTTGATTAGTGAAGGCGTCAAAGGTTACAGAGAGAAGGCAGGGGAATGGGGTAGTGAGGGAAAAATAGATCAGCTATGATTGAATTGCAAAGCACATTTGATTGGCTGAATGGCCCAATTCTGCTCCTATGTCTTATGGTCTTAAATGAAGTAGCTGCATTTATTAGGTTTTATTTTAGTTTGTTGGGTCTATTGCCGACAAAAACCTTAACCGAATGAGCCTCGCATTAATGCTCTCAGTAAGAATAGAGCAGCGATTGCATCTCTCTTTTGAGCGGCAAACCTCCTGACACCAAGAAGTATTTCCATCATCTACAAAATTCTAATTTCCAGACTAAAAGAGTGCTGCCATACTAGCAGTTAAAAAAACAATGCCACCCAGCAAAACACACCCTTTGTGAATGCCCACCACTCGATTCATCCTTTCTATGGTCAGTAAATCACAGCTGTCATATCTTTATTTGCACAAGGCATTGTAGTAATTCATCAAAATAGTGTGGTTCTATAATATCTAATGCTAAGTACGGCAAAGGTGCAAGATATTAGAAATATCATATCCACAAGTTACACATTATCCACAAGATAACCTTTGTATATCTGAAAAAAAACCCTACTTATCTTATTCCAAGATGGGATAACAATTAGCATATAGAATTGAAGCTGTTCAATGAAAATGATCACTTCTGTGCCATTCAGAAATGGGCAATTTTATGTTCTAAGCTTATTGGTTTCTCAATAGATAGCATGTTTTTAATTTATTTCTCGGCATAGGAATATTGATGACAAGGATGGACTTTATTGCCTATTCCTACTTTCTGTTGAGAAAGTGCCAGTAAGCCACCAATGTGAAATGCTGCAATGCTTCTGGTGAATGCTGTTGGATGGGGCGTTCCAGAACTTGGACAGAACATTGATGAAAGAACAGCAGCATCTTTGCCAGTTAGGGTGCTGTGCCATTTGGAGAAGAGTTTATGGTGATAGTGTTCCCACGCTTCTGCTGCTTTTATTTGAGTAGCGATTGTGGTTTGGAAAGTGCTTTTGGAGTAATCTCAGTGGAAAACTACAGTGCATTTTGTGGGTGGAACCAGTGCAGCCATGATTCGTGTATGCTGGAGGGATTGAATGTTCAATCTTAATGGGGTGGTAGGCAAGTTGATTGCATTGTCCTGGATGTTGTCAGTGTTTTTCAGTGTTGGCACTACAGTCATATACAGTGATAAGTTTTCTATGAACCTTTGGGTATCAACAAGTGAGTCACTTGTTGCAGGAGATGCAGTCTCAAAAATACTCTTGAAGCCATAGCATTTATGTGACTTATTCAACTGAGCTTCTGCTATGGAGGATCAATACATCATTCATGTTCATGATCCTAGACAATGAAAATGCAATTGAATGTCGTGTGTAGATGGTTAGACTCGGGTATTATGGATTATTATTAACTGCACATGTGTGCACAGTATATCTTGACACTTATCAGGCCTTTTAAATGTTGTCAAATTGTTGTTGCATGCAGACATAGCCTGCATCATTTGCCAAGAAATTGTAGATGATCTTTCCATCATGCAATCATCTACCCTCCTTAAGTGATGATGGTAGGTGAAACTGCTTGTTTCTCTGACACACTGCTCTGAGGAACTCCTTCAAATGTCCTGTGTCAAGAGCTGATCTCCAATAACCACATTCAAGTTTTTATTTTGCAAGATGTAATTTACAAATACTTGAGCTTTTTAGCTTTGGTGCCCATTGACGTTAAATTTTACAAAGGCTTCTTGATGGTATACTCTATCAGACACTGCCCTCGTGTCAGGGCTAGTCATTTTCACCTCAACTCTGAATTTAGTTGTGTTGCCAGTGTTTGAAGTTTGCGATGAGCGTGGAGGCTGAGTAGACCTGGAAAAATCAAAAGTAGTAAATCAAAAAGTTAGTGAGAAAGTGAATGGTGAAAGATCACTACTGACGACATCTTTCAGCTCTTTACTGATGATTGAGAGTGGAATTATTGGTGGATAATAAGTCACATTGGCTTTGTCTTGCATTTTGTGAGAGGACATACCAGGATAATTTCCATATTATTTGGTAGATGCCAATGTCGTACCTGCACTGTAACAGGTTGGTTGAAGGTATAATTAACTCTGAAATGCAAGTCTTCAGTGCTACAGCTGAGTTATTGATTGGTCTGATAATATTTGCTGTAACCAGTGCTGCAACCTTAAATCTTGATACTCCCAATCCTAATACTGTGTGGACTGACGGAAACTGGCAGAAGAAGAATATAGAAACAAGGATTTGCAGATGCTGGTTTACAAAACAGATATAAAGTGCTGGAGAGCTCAGCAGACCACGCAGTATTTCTGGAGAACATGGATAGGTGAGGTTTCACATCAAGACCTTTCTACAGACTGATTGTGGTGGGGGTGAGGGAAGGAAACTGAAAGAGAGGAAGGCGGGACAAAGCCTGGCAAGTGGTAGGTGGATACAGGTGAGGAGAGTTTTGACAGAGTTGGACAAAGGCCAGACATGATAAGACAAAAAATGTGAGATAAGGATAGAAGAGTTGCAAATTGTGAAACCAGACGAAGTGTCGGTGAAAGGGGAGGGGGAGGGGAGAAATGGGTGCGAGTCCAGGTAGGGCACAGGGAAGGGAGGGGGAGAGAAAGAATAGGGGGCTGGTTGGCTAGTTGACTAAAATTGGAGAATTCAATATTCATGCTGTTGGGTTGTCAGTTGGCCAAGTAGAATATGCGGTGCTGTTCCTCCAGTTTGCCTATGGCCTCACTCTGGTAATGTAGGAAGCCCAGGATAGAAAGGTCAGTGTGGGACTGGGAAGAGGATTGAAATGGTTATCAACTAAGATATCCAACATGACCAGAGAGTCTCCAGAGAAGCTGACTGACCCACTGAGTTACTCTATCACTTTGTGTCTATTTTTGGCAGAGGTAGGTCGCTAGAGAAAGCAATGTTAGATCATCAACTCAGCACTTATGAGCAAGCACTGTTGCAAATGTTTTGGATGGGTCTTTTTAATGTTATGCTGGGCTCTCTATTGCTAAAGATCAGAATATTTTGGAATTGGGTTGTTTTTCTTCTTCCTCTATTAGATGCTGTTTGTCATCATTCATGAGATAGACAAATTCTTGATTAGAACGGGTGTCAAGGGTTTTGGGGAGAAGGCAGGAAAATGGGATTATGAGGCAGGGGTCATCCAAAATTGAATGGCGGAATAGACTCAATGGGCTCAATGACATAATTCTACTCCTATAACTTGTGAACTAGTGAATTTATGACTAGATAAGGCAGGATCACAGATGCATTGATTGTGGGATAATTATATGATCTATTTATTGCTTGCTGTTCAATACACATGTATTCCTGTGACATACCTGAGTCCTGTTGTCACTTCTGCTGTTCCCAGCATGACCCACTGCACCCCAAGATTGATCTCCTGACTTAATTAAAAAAGTAAAGCATGGGATATGCTGGGACACATTTATAGGTTCAGGTGGTGTACATTACAGTGTTGCTGATGGTCCACAGGGCTCATGATTGTCCACTTTGAGCTGCCAGGTGTTTTGAGCCTTTGGTTTTGGCAGGTGCTAATGGCAGTGATGCAGCCGCAATGTTGTTATTTAATCTCACTGCTGGCTTGCCAGGTTGTTGGATTTTCACGAACGTTTTGCCTCATGTAAGTGACAAATTTAGTTGTATCACCAGTGGTAGTGAGGTATTTTTTTCCCTTTTGCAGTAACTCCTTGAGGCTCAATTTTTTCTAGTTTATTTTGCTAGAACCTATGATTTGAAACAGATTTTGCGGAAATGATTATTTTGGTGGTAATATATATTCAAGATGGAAATGTAGTAAAGCCAACTTTTTTTTTGCATTTTATTTATTTTACCAAAGCACTCCAAACTCTAGCAATCTTGTTTTGCTATATACCATACTGTGGATGCCCTAAACAAATTGATGATTCTTACTTTTTGTTAATTTACGAGATATGTGTTTCAGTGTCAAGTGCTGTACTTGTTGGCCATTCTTAATTGTCTTTGAAAAGATGGTGATAACCTATTTTATTGAACCATTGTATTTTCTCTTGCAGGGGTATTCCTTCAATATTATTTTACATAGAACATAGAACAGCATAGCATAGGAACAGGCCCTTTGGCCCACAATGTTTATGCCGAACATGGTGCCAAATTAAACTGATCTCAACTGCCTCAACATGATCCATATTCCTCTACTTACTTGCACGTTTATGTGCCTATCGAAAAGCCTTTTAAACACCACATTCGTATCTGCCTCGACCACTACTCCCGGGCAATGTGTTCCAGGCTCCACTGTTCTGTGTAAAAAAAAACATGCCCTGCATATCTCCATTAAACATTTTCCCCTCTCATCTGAGAGGTGTGCCCTCTAGTGTTGGATATTTCCACCCTGAGAAAAAGTTCCGACTGTCTTATCTTATGCTATAATTTTATGTAATTCTATCAAATCTCTCCTCAACCTCAGACATTCCGGAGAAAACAATCCAGGTTTATCCAATTTCTCCTTGTAACTGAAACCCTCTAATCCAGGCAGCATTCTGGTAAACCTCCTCTGCACCCTCTCCAAACTCTTCACATCCATCCTGTAATGAAGCGACCAGAACTGCGTGCAATACTCCAAATGTAGCTTTATAGAGCTTCATCATGACATCCTGACTCTTATACTCAATGTCCCTAGCAATTAAGGCAAGCATAATTGCTATGAGCATTGGGGAGAAGAGTCAGGAAGTCATAGATGCAGCTCTATAAGGCCACATTTGGAGTATTGCACGCCTTCTTTACCACCTTATATACTTGTACCGGCACCTTCCGTGGGCCATGAACTTGTCTCCAAGATCCCTCTGCACATCAATGTTGTTAAGGATCTTGTCTCCCCTTGCATTCAACCTCCCAAAGCGCAACACCTCACACCTACTCAGATTAAACTCCATCTGACATTTCTCTGCCTATTTCTGCAGCTGATCTATATTCTGCTGTATATTCTGACAGCCTTCCTCATTGTCTCATTGTCTGCAACTCCTTCAGTTTACCTGTCCAAATGTCTTTTAATCAAATTATTTTGTGATTGCGATTTTAATTGTGATGGAATAGTTTGTGACTTCCAGGATGTCAATTGGAACCTGTTACCTTTCTAGGCAGTTCATGAGGGCAGCTTAGCATCATTACATGGGCATTTAGTGGTTGGCATAAATACTGGTTTGCAAGTCACATTAATTCCTGAAACAAGAGTTACAAAGAAGACCCAATCTTAGAACTTTGTAGCAAACAAAAACAATTTCCCATGGTCGCCATCTTTGAGATCAGTGAGCACTGGTGATGGTGAAAACAGTCAGTTTCGAGTCATCCATGAATTAACTGCAGTGTGTCAACTCTCCATCTGAAGAAAGGTCTCCACCGGAAACGTCACCCATTCCTTCTCTCCAGAGATGCTGAGTTACTCCAGCATTTTGCATCTACTCTCCATCTAACAATATGGGCATCTATTATTGAAAATAAGATTATATTTTGGAACTGGAAAATGCTTTGCAGGTTGTACTTCAAGAAGAGCTGTTATTGCATGATTTCATATTTCAACTTTTAAATGCAGCATACAAATGATAACAAATTGAGTTTTTATTCTTGCATGCCTGAACAAGTGTTTATGGTAAAGTAAACTACTGTAATTGTAGTGTGGGAGACTACCGGAACACTACTACAAATTAAACTACAGGTCAAATAGACTAAACTGCGGGGAAGGTGAAAGGAAGAAATTACATAGAGAAGTTGTTTATGAGTGGAACACGTGTAGGTAGCACAGTGGTGCAGCGGTATAGTTGCTGCCTTACAGCGCCAGAGACCCGGGCTCGATGCTGACTATGGGTGCTGTCTGTACGGAGTTTGTACGTTCTCCCGTGACCTGCGTGGGTTTTCTCCGGGTGTTCCCACATTCCAACGACATACAGGTTTGTAAGCTAATTGGCTTGATATAAATGTAAATTGTCCCTAAGGTGTAGGATAGTGTTAATGTGTGGGGATCGCTGGTCAGTGTGGATTCGGTGGGCTGAAGGGCCTGTTTCCGCACTATATCTCTAAACTAAACTAAACAAGAAAACGAATTCAAGCTAGGATGTCTGTTTTACGAGATTAGTTGAAGAGAATACTAGAATCTGAACTGGTACCTTGGGAGTTAACCAACAGATGGTATATAAATTAAAGACTGAAATTAGGAAATCGTGGAATAAACTGTGCAGGAGCTTGCTATTGCCCATCATGTCTGTGCCAGCTTTTCCAAGGGGCTAAAATTCCATTCTTCTGCTTCATCGCCACATTATTGCTAGGACTTACCCCAGGTGATCACTATTGCACTTATTTTTCTAGACATTGGTTATCCTTTTGGTTTTATCACTAATTACTTTGGATGTAGATATCTGTGTTAATTTGTTCACTCAGTATATTTAAAATTATGAGTCCAAAAATTGACATATAATTCTTTTAGGTCAGCGGTGAGCAAAAACATTGCTGACCTATAAAAAGTTGAGAAAACATTTGGTAGATGTTAGAGATGTGCTTCTGAATATCCCTAACATGTAGGTAACACTAAAGTAGGTGGTATCTTAGACAGTGAAGATGGTTATCAAAAATGACAACAGAATCCTGATTAGTGGAGCAAGTGGGGTGAGCAATGGCGAATGGAGTTTAATTCAGATAATTGCTATGTGTTGCATTTTGGGAAGTCAATCCACAGCAGGACTTTCAGGGTGAATGGGGAGTGTTGTAGAGCAAAGGGATGAAGGAGTACAGGTACATACATCCATCTGCAAATTAATTGAATCATGAGTTGATTTTGCCATTTTTTTAATATGATAAGTTTAAGTATCAACCATTTTTCTTATAATTTTCTAAAACCCTGTAAATCTCTGAAAAATGTCTGTTTCATCCTCCGGGCATTCATTTCCAGTGATTCTGTGATCATCTCAGTGTAGTGTAGAAATAATTAATAAATGTTAGCAGAACAGATCAGAACACATGTACTGGAGGAATCCAACAGATATGGACGAATTTAATTCATGACAAGAATTCAAGAAGATGAGAACGAAATCCAGTGAGCGGATCACTATCACCCAAGAGGAAGGACAGGTGCAATGGCAAAAGGAACGACTCCAAGAGATGAGGCTCTGCTGATTCAGAAAAGTAAGAAGGATCCGAGAAAGATGAGCAAAGCCCTGAAGAATGGAGGCAGCATGAGTCTCAATAAGCCCAAGCACAGGGCGCCAATGCCTCATTGAAGTCATTCGTACAACCATGACTTCTAGCTGCTGCGATGAAGAAAAAACGATACTAGTGGGCCTTAAAATATAAAGATTGGACAAGGAAGGACTGGAGAAACGTGTTATTCAGTGACGAAAACCATTTCCTGGTTCAGCGCCAGCTCACATGTTTAGAGATCAGTTTGTCAAACATCCTGAAAAGATGGTCTGGAGTTGTTTCATCTACTACAGTGTTGGTCGGAACATTTTATGGAAAGATGAGATTGCTGCAATATATTGATGTATGTAGAAAAGAGCGGTGCCAGAGAACGAAAATACTTTTCCAGATGGATGTTGGATATTCCAGCAAGACCTTGCACTGTACCACACATCAAAAATGGTGTCTCCGTTTTTCCAACAGAAGGGGACATGTGTCTTGCACTGGGCTGGAAATTCTCTTGACTTGAATCCAATGTAGAATTTGTGGTCAATATCAAAGAGACACTGAAAGGAGAGGAGAGTACCACGAGACAGAAGCTCATCGAGGCCAGAATTCAGCTGCGGTACCGAGATGAAAAAATCCTCGGACCTAACCCAAACCTAGACGATTCCATGCCAAATTGTGCCAAATACGTGGTAAAGAACCATGGTGGACAAATAATATACTAAAGACATAATAGTGCGCTGATAATGAATAAAATATATCCTTGCGACATGGATATTAACTTGTTATATCCGAGTATATACTTGATTCTATTAATTTGCGCAAGGATATAGTTCCCTGAAAGTGTCATCACAGATAGATAGGGTGGTAAAGAAGGCTTTTGGTACATTGGCCTTCATCAGTTAAGGTATTGAGTATAGAAGTTGGGACGTTATGTTACAGTTATACGAGATGTTGTGGAAGCAGCATATTGTGTTCAGTTTTGGTCACTTTGCCATAGGAAGAATGTCATTAAGCTGGAAAGAGTGCTGAGAAGATTTATGAGGATGTTGCCAGGACTCTTGGGCTTGAGCTATAAGGAAAAATTGGGCAGGTTAGGACTTTATTCCTTGGAGCGCATGAAGCTGCAGGCTGATCTTATAGAAGTGTATAAAATCTTGAGGAGAATGCATAGGGTGAATGCACAGAGTATTTTACCAAGGGGAGTGGAACCAAGAACCAGAGGACATGGGTTTAAGGTGAGAGGAGAAAGATTTAACAGGAACCTGAGTGACAACCTTTTGTCTCAGAGAATGATGAGTATATGGAATGAGCTGCAGAGGAGGTAGTTGAGGCCAGTACTATATTAGCATTTAAAACACTCTGGGACTGGTACATAGGTAGGAAAGATTTAGTGCTAAAGGACAAATATGGGCAAATGGGACTAGCTTAGATGGGGCATCTTGGTCCACATGGACGAGTGGTCTGAATGACCTGGTTCTGTTCTGTGTGGTTTCGTAGCTCTATGACTATTGAAAAACATTTTTTCTATTGATCTTCAAATATGTTTTCATAACTCTGGACAGCATCTACATAGTATATTTTTTTAAAAGGTCATAATTGTGCATTGCCTTTAGACTCTGCATTAAGTAATGCTATTTGAGGAAGAATCATAGAGTTCGACAGCACAGGAGTGGGTCTTTCAGCCCACCATGTTTGTGATGACCTTGTTTCCTATCTACACAAATCCAATTTGCCTGCATTAGAACTATATCTTTCTCTGCCTTGTCTACTTAAGTGGCTGTCTAAATGCCTCTTAAACGTAGTTTCTGAATCTGATTCCACCCCGGTTCATCTAAATGTGCATTCCAGATATCACTCTTGCAGTGTAAAAATAAAATTACACCTCAAATCCACTTTAAAACTTCTTCCTCCCACTTTAAACCTATGCGCCCTTGTTTTTGATACTCCTAGCACAGAAAAAGTGCGGCCAGGGTAGTGTTGCCCTCTGAGGCAGCGACTCTTATAGATCCCTTTGATGGTGGGTAGATCAGTATCTGTGACGGACTGGGCAGTGCTCACCCCTTTTTGCAGTCTTCCTCGTTCTTGGGCTTTCGAGTTGCAACCCGTCAATATACTGTACACCTGTAGAAGTTCAAGAGAGTATTTGATGATATATCGAATCTCCTCAATCTTCTAAGGAAGTAGAGGCATTGATGGGCTTTCTTTATGATTGCGTCAGTGTGCTTGGTCCAGGATAGATCTTCAGAGGTATGGATGCCCAGGAATTTGAAGCTTTTGACTCTCCCCACCACCGTCCTGTCGCTGAAGACAGGTTTGTGGATCCTCGTCCTTCCCCTTCCAAAGTCCACAATCAGTTCCTTGGTCTTACTGACGTATTGAACAATTATGTAATTTTAGGCCACCACTTCTTGCATTCAACACCCTTTTGGTCCAGCCTGTTCTTCTCTTGGGATATACCCAAGTGCGGGACAGTTGGGTGCTTGTGCGGGAGTAGGAATACTAGACTCAAATTAACAAAATCAGGTTCAGGGGCTCAAGTTCAGGGGTTCAAGTTCAGTCCCAGGCAAGACCTCCAGCCCATAATGTTAGTCCGCAGAGCGACCGGAGATATGATCCGGAAAACAATCGCATCTCCGGCAAGATTGAAAAAAATGTTTGTAAAAGGCATCCAGGCAGAGCTAACTAGATACAGAATTGGCTTCATGGTAGGAAGCTGTGGGTAGTGGTGGAGGTTGTTTTTCAGACTGGAGGCCTGTGACTAGAGGTGTGCCTCAATGATCGTTGCTGACCTGTTTGATGTTTGTCATCTATATCAATGGTATGGACGCGAATGTGCAAGGAATGATTAGTAAGTTTGCAGATGGCACTAAAATAAGTGGTGTTGTAGATCGTGATCATGAATTGTAGAGGTTTCTTGATCAGCTGGGCTAGTGGGCCAAAGAATGGCTAATGGAGTTTCATTCAGATGTGTGAGGAGTTGCATTTTGGGAAATCGAACCGGGGCAGTACCTTCACAGTGAAAGATAGTGCCCTGGAGCATGCTGTAGGTTCAAAGGTCTTTTATTGTCACATGTACCAATTAAGGTACAGTGATATTCGAATTACCATACAGCCATACTTTAAAAAAAAGCAACAAGACACACAAAAGCATAAAGGTTAACATAAACATCCACCACAGTGGATTCCCCACATTCCTCACTATGATGGAAGGCAATAAAGTCAAACCTTCCTCGGAGTACAGGTATATAGTTCCCGGAAAAAGCGTTGCGAAGGAGGTTTATGGCAAACTAGGCAGCGTCAGTCAAGGAATTGAGAATAGAAATTGGGACATTATGTTACAGTTGTTTCAGATATTGGTGAGGCTCCATTTGTAATATTGTGTTCAGTTCTGGTCACCGTGCTATAGGAAAGATGCCATTGAGCTGGAGTGGAGATAGAGAGAATTTACGGGATTTCCAGAACTTGAGGGGCTGAGCTGTAAGGAGTGATTGGGCGAGGACTTTATTCCTTGAAACACAGGAGGCTGAGGGGTGATCTTAGAGAGGTGTATAAAATCATATGGGGAATAGATAGGGTGAAACAAGAACTTGAAGGCATAGGTTTAAGGGGAGAGTTTTAATTGGAACCTGAAGAGCAACCTTTTCTCTCAGAAGGTGGTGGGTATATGGAACGAGCTGCCAGATGAAGTGGTTGTGGCAGGTACAATAACAATATTTAAAAGACATTTGGAAAGGTATATGGATAGGAATGTTTAAAGAGAAACAGGCCAAACACTGGAAAATGGGACTAGCATAGATGAGACATCTTGGTAGGGATGAATGAGTTGAGCAGAAGGGTCTGTTTTTGTGCTGTGTGACTCTACAACTCTATCCATCTTTCCCACAAGTTTCTATTCCATACCTCCAAAAGCTTTACTAATCATTCCAACCAAACTAGGCTCATCCAAGCCTTGAGTCATGCAGCTGCATTCATCTAGGCAAATGAAGTGTTCCTTAACTCTACATAGTGGAGAGATGGTAGAAAGTCAGTTGGTATATACATTCTGTAGTCAATCCTGCCTTTACCCCTTCTCGTAGATATTCTTTGTGGGTTGGATAATTTTGGCTTCAAATTGATAATAATCCAAAATATTTATAGTAGACAATGCTATGATGGTAATGCGATTGAATGTCAAAGGGAAGTGGTTTTGACTCTCTTTTATGTGGTGCTTATTGCATTACAATTATACATCACGAGTGTTGTTTGCCATTTTTCAGCCCATGTTGTTTATATCTTGCTTTTTGACTGCTTTATTAGCTGAGAAATTACAAGTGTAGTTGAATATTGCTGTCTTTCTGATCTGGGATGGAGAGAAGGGCAGCACGGAAAGCCAGGGAATTACAGGCCTTTGAGCCTGACGTCAGTGGTGGGAATATTGTTGGAGGGGATTCTTGGAAATTAAGATTCTCAGAAACTAGATTCTTAGTTTTTTGCAGAGGTCATCAAGAGGATTGATGAGGGCAGGGCAGGGCAGTGGACTTTGTCCACATGAGATTTGGCAGAGGGCTGGGCCTTTGACAAAATCCTGCGTTAGGCTAGTCTGGAAGGTTAGAGCGCACGGAATCCAAGGTGAGCTAACCAGTTGTATTCAAAATTGCATTGGAGGAAGGAGTCAAAGTGTAGTTGTGTAGGGTTGTTTTTCTGATTGGAAGAGAATTCAAACTAGAGGGCAGAGGCTTAATGTTAGAGGGGAGAATTTCACGAGGGACCTCAGGCGGCAACTTTTTTCCACTCAGAGGGTAGTCCGTATCTGGAATAATCTGGCAGGGGAAGTATAGAAGTGGATACAATTATAACTTTAAAAGTCAGTTGGACAGGTATATGGACAGGAAGGGTTCATCCGACTATCAGCCAAATCCAGATGTTGGGGATTAGGCCAATATGTAAAGTTGATTGGCAGGACTCCAAGGTGGGCCAAAGGGCCTGATTCTATCCTGCAGGTTCTATTTCTTCCCCGTTTCTTCCCAGCTGTTACCAGGTAACTGAACTATCCTCTCACCAGCTAGAGTGCGGTCCTGACCTCCGATCTACCTCATTGGAAACCTATAAACTATCTTTAATCACACTTTATCGGACTTATCTGGCACAAAATTTTGCACTCTTTATCCTTTATCCTTTATCTATGCACTGTGGACGGCTTGATTATTATCATGTATTATCATGTATCATCTTTGCCGGGAAAGCACGCAACAAAAAGCGTTTCACTGTACCTCGGTACACGTGACAATAATAAACTAAACTAAACCAGCTCTATGACTAAGGATTTTGATGAAGGAGTTGATAATAGCAAGGCTCAGTACTCTGCCCTGAGAAACTTTTACATTGAAGTATTCTGGCTTTGGTCTCCAGCGATCCTAATCATCATTCCTCCAGCCATTAAGGTTTTCCCATTTTGCTAATTGAAATCAATATTACTAGGTCTCCCCGGTGCCTCTCTGATGCTGCCCTTGGAATTCAGTGGCTGTGTTCATACTTGGATCCATACTAAAATGAGGTCTGTGTTTTTGGCAGAATTGAGCACTATTAATGCAGGATAGACTGCAGATGCCGGAATCTTAAGCAAAATGCAAATTGCTGGGTAAGGCAGAGAAAACTTCTCTACTTATCACCTCCAGCCTTGGCTGCTATCTCCACTCTTCTCTTTTAATGGTTGCTGGTATTGATTTATTATTGTCACGTGTACTAAGAGACAGCGAAAAAACTTTGTTTTGCATGCTCTCAGGCAAATCCTCCGTGCACGAGTACAATCAAACCATACATGATTGCAACAGGTAGTGCAAAAAGAGAAAGGAAAAAGAGTGCAGAATATAGTGTACAGCTACAGATAAAGTGCAGATTAAAAAACTGCATGGGCCACAATGAGGTAGATTGGAAGATTGGAAATACATCCTTAGCTTATGAGAAGTCCACTCAAGAGTTTGCTTACAGTCGGGAAGAAGCAGTTCCTGAATCTGGGGGTATGCACTTTCAAACTTGCATTTTGTGCTCACCAGAAGGAGAGAGAAGAAGGAATGAGTGAGTGGTCCTAGATTATGCTGGCTGCATACCCGAGGCAGCGTGTAGTGTAGATAGAGTCATTGGGTGTGGCTGGTTTGCATTATATATTGGGCTGCATCCACAACTCTGGAATTTTTTGCGGTCTTGGACGGAGCAGTTGCCAAACTGAGATGTGATGGATCCCAATGGGATGCTTTCTATGGCCCATCTGTAGAAATTGGTCAGCATCATTTGAGAAACTATTAATCTCTTTGGCGTTCTGAGGAAATAGAGGAGTTGTTGTGCTTTGTTGGCTGTAGCATCAATATGAATGGACTAGGACAAATTGTTGATGATATTTGTGTCTAGGAACTGGTAGTTCTTAACCGTCTGCACTGCAGCACCACGGATGTAGACTAGGGTGTATTCTCCATGCCACTTTCTGAAGTCGATGACCAGCTCCTTCAGACATACAAGAAATCGTAACAGTGCAGTTTTGTGAAAGGAGAATCATGTTTAATACATTTATTAGTTGTCTACAGAGAGTCAAGAGTGTCATATATACTGACAATGGAACTCTTACTTGCAGCAACATAACAAGCCTGTAAACTCAATATAACTAGATCATATGTAATAAGCACAATACTAGTGCAAGAAAATCCATAGATGTTCATAGTTGAGGTTACAGTTGTGTTCAAGAGCCTGATGGTTGCTGGGCAGAAGCTATTCTTTAACCTGGCGGTCATGGTTTTCAGACTCTTGTACTTCTTTCCCTGTGGTAGGAGTGAAATGAGAATGTGGCCAGGTTGATGCGGGTGTCTGGTGATATCGGTTGCCTTTTTGAGGCAGCGCCTCCTGAAGATTCCTTCGATGATGGGGAGGTCAGTACCTGTGATGGACCGGGCAGCATTTACCACTCTGTGTAACCTCCTTTATTCTTGGCATTCGAGTTGCTGAACCAGGCCATGGTGCAACCAGTCAATATATTCTCTGCTGTACACTTGTTAACATGTAGGTTTGATAACAGGGAACCAGCAGGTGTAGTGCATTTGGATTTCAAGAATCCAAGGGCGGCACGGTAGCGCAGCGGTAGAGTTGCTGCTTTACAGCGAATGCAGCGCCGGAGACACAGGTTCGATCCTGACTACGGGTGCTGCACTGTAAGGAGTTTGTACGTTCTCCCGTGACCTGCGTGGGTTTTCTCCGAGATCTTCGGTTTCCTCCCACACTCCAAAGACGTACAGGTATGTATGTTAATTGGCTGGGTAAATGTAAAAATTGTCCCTAGTGGGTGTAGGATAGTGTTAATGTACGGGGATCACTGGGCGGCACGGACTTGGAGGGCCGAAAAGGCCTGTTTCCGGCTGTAGATATATGATATGATGATATGATATGATGATTTCTTAAGGTGCCACATAAAAGGTCGCAGACCTTGATATGTTCGCACAGATAGAGAGGATCGACTAAACAACAGAAAATAGTTGGGTTAGAATTTTAATAGGTTGCCTCAGAAACGAAATTCTAGGGCATTGACTATTTCATGAAGGAACTTCACGTAGTGCAACTCAATTTTCTGATGTTATGCAGAAGAATGGGACGGTATGATGCAAAGAGTCCACAAAGAGACACAGATAGGTTAAGTGAGCGGGTAAAAATCTGGAGGGTGGTTTATAATGTAGGTAAATGCATGGTTATCTACTTTGGTGGGAAGAATCAAATGATGGGATGTGCAAAGGGATCTAGATGTCACTGTAACCAGACACAAAGTTAGCATATGGGTACAGCCAGTAATTAGAAAGGGAAATGGAAAGTTGGCCATTGGAGCTGGAATGTAGAAGTAAGGAATTTTTGCTACAACTTACAAAATGATGTTAATTCCACAGCTGGAATACCGGTTACAATTATGGTCTCCTTAAGGAAGGATATATGTGCATTGGGGCGGTTGAGACACGATTTACTGAGTTGATTCTTGGAATGCGGATGTTGATTTTATCAGAAAAGATTGAACAGATTGAGCCTATGCTCATTTGAATTGAGAAGAATGTAATAATTTCCTGAAATGTATAAGGATATCAGAATTCTCAATAAGGGTTATACTGAAAGAATGATTCCTTTTATGATAAATCGAGAACTAGAGGTCATAGTTTCAGAACATAAAATGGAGGTAAGGACTCTTTTTGACAGTCACAAATCGTTGGTGTTCTTTATTGAAGAAATCTGTGGATGCTGAATCATTCAGTTTATTAAGAGATTGGGACAGACAGATTTCTTTTTGTATTTAGAGAATTTGAGGCAATGCGAAACAGGCAGGAAAATTGAACAGTAGCCAAGATCAGATCAACCATGCTCTTACTGAATAGTGGACCAGTATTGAGGGCCATGTAAGCTATTCTTGCTCCTTTTTAATTTCTTATGTCAAGTATTTTATTTATCTAATAAATGCAATTGAGTGCAGATAATGAAAAACGGAGCAAATTTTATTTTCCTACAAAATCTTTATTGGCATTTTGCAACACAATTGAATTGAATTTAATTTAATTTAATTTAATTTACTTGTCATTCAAAATAAATTTGAACAAAATGTCATTACCATACAGTCAACAATAAAAAGCAAACAAAACACACACTTACATAATTTAACATAAACATCCTTCACAGTGACTCTCATCCAGGCACCTCCTCACTGTGATGGAAGGTTAAAAAAAAGTCTTATCTCTTCCTTGCTTCTTCTCCCGCGGTCAGGCAGTCAAACTGCTGTGTCGTGGCAATTGAGACTCCTGATATTGAAGCCCCCACCGGGCGATGGAAGATCCAGCAACCGAGCTGCGCCGGACGATGAAAGGTCCTGCGAACGGGCCGATTCAAACCTTCTGTAATGATTTTATTTTCCATTCAAACGATTTGCATCTCTTGTTTCTGCATTTAATGTGATTGCAATTACAAAATCTTTTAAAATTGCAGAATTCCTTTATTTTAAAGAGTAAACGTATACTCCCCTTAACTCCCTTTCTCCCTTAACTTTGTTTTTCAGTTATACTTGCCGCCTCTTGCGGAGATACCTGTATGCATTCGACAAAATACATTTTCCCTGCTCTCACAGCACCACATTGCAACAGTGGTTTTCAACTTGCAGTGACACAGGAGAGGACAAAATATACTTTATGTGCTCGCATATTCTCAAGTCTTCTGCTTCAAGGTTATTAAGATTTGCTCTTCAATGTACTGTGTTGCATGCAGCAATTCCCTTTGCCTGATCGTGCATGCTACTACAGTATTAAAATGCCAGTGTTGAAGCTGTGTTTCCTCCTTTAATTTTCCAGCTTCCTACTCTTAGAAAGCAACTGTAACCTTGCTGTGGCTTTTTTGAGTAAATGTTTTGCACAGTGTACTGCCCACAATAATGTACCAGATTCATTATTTAAGAAGGGCTGCACTGAATAGTTTGAACTATAGACCAGTGAGCCTAACATCTGGTGTAAGTAAGTTAATGAAGAGGATTCTGAGGGATAAGATATTTATGCATTGGATAGATGGGCTGATTAGGGATAGTTTTGTACGTGGGAGATGATGTCTCACGAATTTGATTGAGTTTTATGAAGGTTTCTGTTTGTGGTTCATATCATTGATTTGGATATGAATGTAAGCGGCTTGATTAATAGACAGACATGAAGGGAATAGATAGGATGAAAGCACAGTATCTTTTATCCAGGGTAGGGGAATCAAGAACCAAGAAGATTGATAAGGACAAGGTTTAGACAATGTCCACATGGAGTTCAGCAAGACTTTGATAAGGTTCCACGTGGTAGACTGCTCTTGAAAGTTAGATCGCATGGGATCCAGGGAGAACTAGCTGACTACATACAGAATTGGTTTCATGGAAGGAGGCAGAGGGTGATAGTGGAAGACTGTTTCTCAGACTTGAGGACTATGACTAATGGTGTGCTTCAGGGATCAGTGCTAGGCCCATTGCTGTTCGTGGTTTATTTCAACGATTTGGATAAAAATGTACAAGGCATGATTAGTAGACAGACATGAGAGGAATAGATAGGATGCATGCACCCTGGTCTTTTTATCCAGGGTGGGAAATCAAGAACCAGAGAACATAGGTTTAAGGTGAGAAGGAAAAGAAAAAAAAAGGAACCCGAGGGTCAACTTTTTCATTCAGTTGGTGGTGTTTAGTTTAGTTTATTATTGTCACGTGTACCGAGGTACAGTGAAAAGCTTATTTATGCATGCTAATCAGTCAAAGAAAAGACTATACATAATGTGGTGTCAGGGATGACGCCAGGTCAATAATGACTACACTGAAACTGGCAGGTGGGTGAATTGACATGATATGATTTATTTATAATGAGATAATGGTGATGAAAAGGTCCAGGTCCGCATGGGGGGCCCAGTCCTTCATTGTCAATGAGGAGGGGTTGGCTATCTTAGATTTGTTCCAGCAGCACACTGGCCTCAAGAGGAGCTGTTGGTGGTCTCAAGCTTCATAAGTTTCGTAAGTCATAGGAGCAGAATCAAGTCTATTCCGCCATTCAATCATGGCTGATCTATATTTATCTCTCAACACGATTCTCCTGCCTTCTCTCCATAACCCCTGACACCAGTAGTAATCAAGAAATCTCCACCTTAAAATGATTTTAGGAAAAGAGGATGCGTTTTTGAAATTAAACGTTATTTGTTATAAAAATACATTTAAAAATTGATTCATTTTTCATTTGGTGGTCCCAACCCTGAATGGTCTAATAGAATACTTAATTAATTAATTAATAATAATACTTTCAAGTCATTACAAACTACAAGAATATGCCAGTCTATCATGATATTATATCCTCCCTCAAAAATGTTGCACCCTTCTGCTTTCATTACTTTAAAATGGATATTGTAAGTTTCACAATCCCCAGGAGACCAACAATGCTGATAATGGTTCAGTTTAGATGGATAAAATGGCACCTCTTCCAAGGATGTTGAACAGTAATCCAGTTGGACTGTCGCAATAAATGGGTCAAGCGAGGTGGAGTTGGTTAACATTCATGTGGGTGTGAAGCTATGACCCAGATCAGAGAGTGAAGACATTAAAGAACAGCATAGAAGAGGGGAACAAGTATTTACTTTTTGTGGAAAATTCAGAAGTAAAAGTTTAAGCAAAGGAAGAGAATCATTGCAGGAGATGCTCAGGCAGTAATGGAACTAAAAAGTTCACTGAGCTGAATAATGAAGAAAGACGTTGGTGCAGAATGCAACGGTTGATTGAGACAAAAGTTACCAAGGACCAGGAGTTATCAGGGATCACTTTTCCTGAAGATGTTACCTGAAACTCTCATTTACGGCAGTAACAGTAGTAGATGCCTAATTTAAGGTTGATCTGATGATGGGAAGCAACTTTTTTAAGGCTGTTAAAGAGGAAGTGTAAGTTGGACCAGAGACAGTTCATAATGCGTTTACATGGGATAGAAGAAGGAAAATGGTGAAATTATTTTTAAACTGATCGTTGTGGTAGGAGGTGGATCCCCCTATGGGCAAGATAAGGTAATTGGGGAAATGAGAAAAAAAGTAAGACTGGACCTTACTCTACCTTACTCCAGTCTCTACCTTTTTTCAAAATAAAACCATGAGTTTCTCATATTTGTTGTAAATAGATGGTGAAAGCAAATAAAATATGTTGTTATTTTTGCTTTGGAGTATGTTCCTGGAATTTAGTTCTTTTGAACACAGGTGACTGAGTCCAATTATAGTTTAGTTTAGTTTAATTTATAGATACATAAAAACATAGAAAATAGGCGCAGGAGGAGGCCATTTGGCCCTTCGAGCCAGCACCGCCATTCATTGTGATCATGGCTGATCATCCACAATCAGTAACCTGTGTCTGCCTTCTCCCCATATCCCTTGATTCCACTAGCCCCTAAAGCTCTATCTAATAATACAGTGCGGAAACAGGCCCTACGACCCACCGAATTCACGCCGACCAACAATCCACGCACACTAGCACTATCGTACACACTAGGGACAATTTACAATTTTACCAAGCCAATTAACCTGCAAACCTGTATGTTTTTGGAGTGTGGGAAAACCGGAAAATCCCAGGAAAACCCACGCAGGTCACAGGGAGTACGTTCAAACTCCATACAGACAATACCCATAGTCAGGATCGAACTCAGTGTCTGGCCCTGTAAGGCAGCAACTCTACTGCTGCGCCCGTGATATGTTGAGTGACTACTGCATTGTGAAATGGAAATCTAAGTTGGGCCATTCAGCTAAGGGGCCGAAGTTGGGATACATGCCAAGACAAATATGAGAAAGTGCTGTTCTGGAATGGAGAAATCAAATTGGAGCTGCGAGAACAATTGATGATTGGTGACAGCAGAAGGACTGAGAGGAATTAGTATTGGTTTACTATTTTCACGTGTACTTAGGTACAGTGGAAAAGCTCTGTTTTGAGTTCTATCCAGGCAGATCATCCCACAAAAGAGTGCAAAAGAGAAAATAACTAGAGAGCAGAATTTAGTGTAACATTTACAAAGTGTGGATAGAAATATTTAAGGGCCATAATGAGGTAGATTGGAAGATTGGGAATTCATCCCTACTACGAACCTACTCAAAGTTGTTACTTTAAAATTACATTTATAAGTGACAGAAAATATCCGTGCATCTTTCCAGAAAATGGTACCTTCATAGCAAAGCTGAGCATTTTGGATGACATTTTGGAGTATCATAAAATTAAGAATGTTACTGTCTTGAATGAACACAACAAAACAATTTCATTTCCTTTAATTCTTTACTTGGGTACTCTCATTTCAGCAGTATCTGGATTTGGCCATCACTTTGTAGCTGACTTGATACCCCATTTAGTACACGTACTCTGGAATGTTCAAGCAAGCTTGCAAACAGAATTTGTGCTCAATTGGTTCATGGCCTCATAGATTTTCCTAACTGAGTTAGATCTACCTACCCTCGGTTAGATTTTCCTTTAGGTTTTGGATCAAAGCGATGCAAGTAGAGTAAAATACCAATATATAGACATGTTGAAAAGCTGTTATTTTATGACAGTAAGTACAGAATGGATTACTTTTGATAAGTATTTGTATACTGCAGTAGTACTGAAATTGGCCTCAGTGCCCTGTCACAATGTGTATGAAATAATGGAAATTTCAGGAAAATAACTGCTTCTCTGATTGTATTCCATTGTTCATTCCATTCTTTTTAATTGGTTTTTTTGCATAAGCTAATAAAGGTCAAATCTGCATTAGCTGAATGATATCATTTGCCACTAGGTAAAAGAATAACATGCACTCTATTTCTAATCTTTTGGTTATGTATCTAGTTTATTTATGATCACTTATTTTCTCATTGTTTTTATTGTTCATTTTCCTTTTTCCTTCATCTATTCTTACCAATCCAAAAAAGTGCAATTAAGAAAATTGAAAGGAAGTTTATTTTTTCATGGATTCATTCGGAGGATATGACTAAGCTGTGTGCCATTATTAACAAAAGAAAATTTGCAAAAAAAACAATTAAATAGCTCTTGGTAATTGGTTGAATTTGAACTTGAAATCAAATCTACCGATTTGGTAGACTTGACATTTTCTATTTCACACAATAGCTTCAGTAACTTTTTTATTAATGTTAAGAAAGATATGAAAGTTGAGTCACTGTTCTTGCCAATTTTCCCTACAAAAAGTTAATATTGACATATGGTTCAATGGGTATTGATTCTCCTTTGTTAATTCACTTAAGTTAATAGATGGACTTTGGAAATGAGCCTTTTGTAGTCCTTGGGAACATGCTGAGTCTCTCATGTACATTTCCAGCAAGGATTGTTAGCAGCAAGAAGCTTATTTTGTTTTCTTCTGTAATCCGAGGCCCATTGTGATGCCCATTAGGAGCACGGTTTGACTGCAGGTTTATGTCTTTGCCCACTCATAACTAACACGTAGACTTTTATGTTATCAGTTGAGGTGACATTTGGGTCCAATTCTGAGAGATGAAAGCTAGTATTTCCTCTAAAATATTATCCTGGTTACGTTTTAAGTGTTAATTGGGTTTTTTCTAATTTGTTCCCAGTTGTCTGCTCAGTGCAGCATGCAATGCTGTATTGAGTCACCAGTTAGGGTGCAACTTTGTGGCTTCAGGATGCTATATTCAGATATTTTTGTGCGTCAGCAATAATTATAAAGACGTGTTTCTCCTGAATTCGGCCATTTCTCATTGCAGTGCACCTGAGATGTTTGCTGCGACAAATCAAACAGAAAAACTTGACAGCTCCTGTTAGTCCGTTGCCTAGACATTTTTCCATTATAAAAAAAGCTGAAAAAAATACATCCTGCAGTTCTGTGGTTTCTCTTTATTGTTAAGAAACTTGGCTATGCTTTAATATTTCTTTGAACCCTTTTTGTAAGACATTCTGAAAATGATAGCATCATTGAAAAATGTCATATTTGGCAGCTTCTTTTCTCCCAAGTGTAATAACATTATTTCAAAACCAGAAACAAGATAGTAGTTAAGCAGCATTAGTTATAAACACTTGCAATTTTGAAGTTTTCACATTTGCCTAAAACACGGGAGACCATTCAGCCATTAAATTTATGCCAACTTACTTATAGTCTCAGATCAATTCATTCTCTCACTTAATTTCTTTGTACTTTATTCCCTCACAGATGCCCATGAACAACAATGAGTATCCCACCAAGCACCTGTACATTTACACTGCCCATTAATCTGGCAACCAGTTCTTATTTGGGATGTAGGAGGAAAACGGAGCACCTGGAAAGATTAAATTCAAATTAAGCAGACTACAATTTGATGATTTCTGGAGACATTGAGACATGTAGAGGCCTTTCAGTCTACTGTCCATGCTGGCCATCCAATCCCTTTTAACAGGCCTTGTTCTGTAATATGCTTTTGTGATCCAAATGCTTCTCTGGACATTTAAATTTTATGAGTGTTTCTTCCTTCATCGTTCCCTCATGCATTGTATTGGGCATTCCAACCAATCTCTGGATGAAATTCCCTCTACACCTTTTTCTCCACATCCTAAAAATCTATGCTCTTTAGTTTTAGACACACATACTCTCTTTATGGCCTTCGTAGTTTTGTATAGTTCTAATCAAGTCCTCCTTAAACTCTTCCACTGCAAGGAAAACACGCCCTTCTTAACTAAAGCACCAGTGCAATCACGTCCTTATTACAGAGTGACAACAAGAAGGGTCTCGACCTGAAACGTCACCCATTCCTTCTCTCCTGAGATGCTGCCTGTCCCGCTGAGTTACTCCAGCATTTTGTGTCTATATATTAGATTGTAGACTGTATTCTAGCAGTGACCTAATCAATATTTAAGAAAATTGTACAATAATTTGCAATTGTTCAATTAATGATCAAAAATCATATTGCAGGTTACAACTATCCTTCTCATTATCAATAACAACGCCAGTTTTTATGTCACTTGTGAACCTGCTAATCCTATATCCTAAAGTACAGATGCTCCCCGGCTTACGATGCTTCGACTTAAGATATTTCGACTTTGCGATGGTGCAAACGGCAGCAACCCGTAGCGAGCCACAGCTCGCTTCCGGCCACGCGATCGTGTGTATTAAATGCATTTCAACTTACGATATTTTCGGTTTCCGATGGGTTTCCCGGAACGTAACCCCATCGTAAGTTGAGGAGCACCTGATACAAAAAACTGGAGTAACTCAGCGGGTCAGACAGCATCTCTGGAGAAAAGGAATAGGTGATGTTTCGGGTCGAGACCTTTCTTCGGGCTGAGAGTCAGGGGAAAGAGAAACGAGAGATATAGACGGTGATATAGAGAAATATAGAAGAAATGAATGAAAGATATGCAAAAAAGTAACGATGATAAAGGAAACAGGCCATTATGAGCTGTGGGCTAGGTGAAAACGAGTTACAATGAGACACAACAAGACTTTGAAGTTAGTACAATGTCTTGGGTGGGGGAGAGGTGGAGAGAGAGGGGATGAAATGGTTACTTGAAGTTAGAGAAATCAAAACATACAACTGGGTTAAGCCCACGCGAAATATGAGGTGCTGTTCCTCCAATTTGCGTTTGACCTCACACTAACAATGGAGTGAACATCCAGACTGTTAATGTTTATAACAAACAAAAAAGGTCCCAGCACCTTTTGCTGTGGTACACCATTATTCACAAGCTTTCAACCACAAATGTAACCCTCCATCTTCTATTTTGGATCCAATTTGACAACTTACCTTGGATCTTATGAGTCATCTTTTGGATCAGTTTCCCATGTGGGACCTTGTAAAGGTTTCAAAGTTGTATCATTATTGCATTTCAATAAGAAAGTAAACTAATTAAGCTGTATGTTTTTTTCTTGAAGTGCAGTTTGAAGTCCCGGCCAGACATGGTTGGTACAAACACGAAAAGTACAAAGCAATGCAACCAACGTATTATCTTTTCCATAACTACTCTTCCTTGATTGTTAAGACTCTCCAAGACAAGTATTAAAGTCATAATTAAACTCTCATGTTTTATCTGTTGAGAGTGTGGCAACCTGGTCCATTGCTCCAGGCAGGTGAATGGTGGAATAGCCTCGGACACTAGCTTACATGGATGAGATGTCAGGTCCGGGACTAATAGTACGTGGGTTGGTCAATATAACATGTTAATCCATGATAAATTGGTGTTTCTGTTGTGTTGGTGTAATCTGTGTGCATTCCATTTAAGTGCACTTTGAACAGAACTTTTAATGTGGGTTTTTGGCTTGAGATGGAGATCTTAAACCTAGCACCAAGCTCATGGTCTATCAAGTGAAGTGAAGAGAGATGCTGCATTATTTGTGTTTTAATTGCAAAATCTAGCTTGACTGGGTAAGAAACACCAGTGCTGACAAGTCAAGAGTTTGAAAAATGACTGCAATTAAATTGATATCACAGGAAGATAGGAATTAGCTGTTTGGTTGTAGGTTTTTATAGGCTAGGATCCAGAGCAAAAATTGGTACCTTAAGACAAGGTAATTAAATTGGTAAATAGACATAAAATGCTGGAGTAACTCAGCTTGTCAGGCAGTATCCCTGATGAAAAGGAATAGGTGACGTTTCGGGTCAAGACCCTTCTTCAGACTGAGAGTCAGGGGAGAGGGAAACTAGAGTTATGAAAAGGTACAGGACAATTTGGAGGAATCCATGCAAATTGGAGGAACAGCATTTCATATTTTGCTTGGGCAGCTTACAACACATCAGTATGAAAATTGATTTCTCTCATTTCAAGTAACTTTTGCATTCCGTCGTTCTCCGTCCCTTCCCTACCCTAGTCATCCCGCTAGTTTTACTGTTCGTATCCCCTCATTATCACCTCCACAGCCAGCAATGGACCATTTTGAGCTGTTTGACTATTGATGCCGGCTCTGATTTGTTCTGTACCTTTTCATACCCCTGACACACAGTCTGAAGAAGTGTCTCGACCTGAAACGTTACCTATTCCTTTTCTCCTGGCCCACTGAGTTACTCTTGCATTTAGAATCTATCTTCGTGTAAATTAGCATCTGCAGTTCCTTCCTATATATTCAATGCTAATTAAATGTAATTGTGCGTGATGGGCCAGGTGATGTCATGTGGCTGTAGCATATTTAAACTGCTGAAGATCACTGATCCAGAACAAAGGTGATTACAACAAAATAATTCCAGCATGGAGTTGATGAACTGAACTTCAGAAGCTTCAATGCATCTCAGAGGAAGAAAGATGCCTCTGCATTTTGTTCAAGGATGCAGCCCTACCATTTAGATTAGGTACTGTTGATAAGTTAGTAGTCAAGAACAGGAGGTAGTGATCGCTCATGAAAGAGGTATGGGATCTAAACCTAGTGTTGGAGGAACTTGAAGCCTTGCATTTGTCCAACAGATACACCGTTCTTGCTCCCTGTGTGAACAAGAGCGGGGACTACAGGGAAGATGAATAAACAACCCACATACTGTATCATAAAGGCCATTGTGCAAGTATAAAAGTAAGTGTGGTAGTGGATGGCCATGCAGGAGGACTAAAAGAGTTTCATCTGATAGAATATGAACAGCTGGTTTGCTTTAAAAAATAGATCCAAGATCTCAATGATTTATGTCTTTCTAACCCAAACCATGTGCAAATTAGAATAAACTGAATAAGATCAGAGAAGTAAGTGTGTGATTCAAAGTTTAACGTTTGAGAAATGGATCTTAATTCATAAGGTGCTGGCATTAACATTAAGGAAAGAGGAAGTTGTCCTTCAGGACGTGCTTCACTGGAATTAGGTTGGGATCAATGTCATGGGTGACTAAGGCTGCAGATAATGTGGTGAAGGTTCAGATGAGGGGGAATTTGGAATGCTAATCAAGAGAATTGGGCAGGTTAATGTTAACCAGATTATGAGAGGTAGTGGTAGAGCTTAGAAACCAGAATGCAGTTGCACGTAGGGAAAAATAATTTAAAAAACCAAAATTAAATCTCTTTATTTAAATGCATGGAACATTAATGGCAAGAGACTGAATTAATGACAGAAATGTATGCGTAAAAGCTGACCAAGATTTGGAACTGAATATTCTGAGGTAGTTGCCTTTTTGGTAAGACAGGCAGAAAGAAAGATAATGTGGATAGCTTTATTAATAAAAAGATTGAGCTCCAAGCAATCTTCTTTTCATTAATGAAGCGTACAAAGGTCCTTCACGAATCAGCTTCCTGATGGGATATCACCTTCTGTGTAGGACATAACAGTTCTGTTCATTCAATTCTGTGCATCCAGTTTCAATTTGTTTACTCTGTCTTTATATGTAATCTGGATCACAGTATCTGGGTGGTGGTTTTATGTTCTTTCTACTTCTTGTCAGCTCTGTGTTCTTTGTCTTTTAACTCTTTGTCTTTGTCTTTTAACTTCTTTAACTTCTTTGTCTTAACATCTGGTTACATCACAGATTGTGTGTTTTGTGGTGATGTTGGTGTTGTGCCCCATGTTGTCAGTGTGGTTGCAGGTGTTGTGGGTGTTGATCGTGAACATCACTGGTTTACCAGGTCATGTTTTGGCCGGATGTGGCCCCTGTTCCTTCTTTACTGCTTCCCAGTCTCCGTTTCAATGATGAATGATCTGGGAGTCTCAGCTTTTCTCACAATTTTTGCAGGTGTCCATATTTGCAGAACAGGATCCTGGGCATGAACATGCTGTCCTTTCAGCAGTTCTGGCAATGTTTTGGCATGTCTGTTGAAATACTGACTTCCTTCAGTTTGAGCATCAGTCAGACTTTGTCGTACTTCCGCCTGATCTTGCGGAGGATGTATTTTGTTTGGCAGGGTTGTTTTGTACTTTCTGCCATTTAGAAGCTCTGCTGGTGTTGCTCTGAGTGACAAGAAGGCAAGATTGGGATCTTTGTGTCTCAGCATTTGATGAGCATTTTCTTCACAGTTTGGACCTGTCTATAAACCCTTGTCCCCTGGGATAGTGCAGCGATAAGGTGGTGATGATGAACCCGTATTCTTCTAACAATTCCTTCAATTATTTCAAGGCAAATTGGGTCCCATTATCATAAATCACCTTCTGAGGTATCCCTTGCTCAGCAAACAGGATCCGTACTCCTGTGGATATTGTTGATGCCCTCAGGCCTTTCATCTTTCTGATGAATGGGAACTTTGAGGAATAGCATGCTACAATGAAGTACCATTCTTGATTGTAGGTGAACAAATCCATACCCAAGGTGTGCCATGGCTTTGGTGGCATCTCGCTGGTTATCATGTCTTCTTTCTGTCATGTGTTCCTGAATTTTTGGCATACACCTCATTCATAAGGTCATAAGTGACAGGAGCAGAATAAGGCCATTTGGCCCATCGTCTGCTCCGCCATTCAATCATGGCTGATCTATCTCTCCTCATCCCATTCTCCTGCCTTCTCCCCATAACCCCTGACACCCGTACTAATCAAGAATCTATCTATCTCTGCCGTAAAAATATCCATTGACTTGGCCTCCACAGACTTTGGGGAAAAGAATTCCACAGATTCACCACCCTCTGACTAAAGAAATTCCTCTTCATCTCCTTCCTAAAGGAACATCCTTTAATTCTGGGGCTATGACCTCTAGTCCTAGACTCTCACACTCGTGGAAACATCCTCTCCACATCCACTCTATCAAGCCTTTCACTATTCGGTAAGTTTCAAAGAGGTCCCCCCTCATTCTTCTAAACTCCAGCCAGTACAGGCCCATTGCCGTCAAACGGTCATCATATGTTAACCCATTCATTCCTGGGATCATTCTTGTAAACCTCCTCTGGACCCTCTCCAGAACCAGCACATCCTTCCTCAGATATGGGGCCCAAAATTGTCCTCAATACTCCAAGTGCGGCCTGACCAGCACCTTATAGAGCTTCAGCATTACATCCCTGTTTTGGTATTCTAGCCCTCTTGAAATAAATTGTCTTCTTTTCGAATTGCAAATCCGATTCGAATTGCAAATAAACTTTTTGGGAATGCTGCACCAGCATTCCCAAGTCCCTCTGCACCTCCGATTTCTGGATTCTCTGCCCCAATTTAGAAAAGAGTGTACGTCTCTACCACCCTCGAAATGCATTTAATACACCTGATCACGTGGCTGGAAGTGAGCTGCTGCTCGCTACAGGTCGCTGCCTTTTGCACCATCGCAAAGTCTAAATATTGTAAGTCGAAGCATCTAAATATTGTAAGTCGGGGATCATCTGTACAATGTGGAGTAGTGGCCCCAGCACCACCCTCGATGGAACTCCACTAGTCATTGGCAACCAACCAGAAAAAGCCTCCTTTATTGCCACGCTTTGTCTTCTGCCATCCAACCAACCTGCTATCCATGCTAGTATCTGCCCTTTGATACCATGGCGAGAAGCACGATGGAAATTCAATGATACTTTATTGTCACATGTACCTAGATAGAGTGAAATTCTTTGTTTTGCATACAATTTAATAAAATCATACTATACATAAGCACATTCATAAATAAGTAAGAAAGTGCACAACGTAAACCAGTAACTTACTCACCACTGACATCAGGCTCATCGGCATAGGATGTTAAATGTTTTGTTCCATGGGCAGCAGCCTCTTCAAGAGGAATTTGCTGTTGTTTTTAATTGAATTTGCCTTGAATTTTGTCTCACTGAAGTTGAATCACACCGTTGGCTCAGTGCGGAATACATCTCACTCACCATTAATACAGACTGGAGTTTAGTTTCTGTGAACTGTAGCTTTTAGATCATATTCTGCATTTTGTTTTAATGGATGACATTATCTGTCAGAACACATGAATTTCACTTAAATCTAAAAATGCTTCAAACTTTTGATTTGAACTCAGCTTAATAAGTTGTTTTTGTGAATTCTGAAATAATTTCAAGACTGTTCAATAGCGATTTCACTTAGTGATGTGAGCAGGGGTGAAATTACCCTTCTGCAATGTGCATGGGTACTGCTCAAAAGTTTCAAAGTGAGGTTTCCTTATACGTTTTGTGTAAAGTATTCTCCTTTAAGAACTGTGAACTCGTATGCCTGGAATTTCATCAGTATTTTCTTGGTGGAAAGCTATGCTATTTTTCCAACGATTCTTCCAAATTTACAAGAGGTCTTTGAGAAATCGAGAAATCCGTCAGTAATAATTGTGCCCCATAATCCGCATATTAACTTTTAGTTTTAGTTTTACAGATACAACATGGAAACAGGCCCTTTGGCCTAGCGAGTCCTCTCCGACCATTGATCACTTGTTCATACTAGTTTTATGTTATCCTATCTTTTTATCCACTCTCCACATTCTAGGGGCAATTTACAGGGGCCAATTAACCTACTAAGTCGTACGTCTTTGGGATGTGGGGGGACACCGGAGCACCCGAAGGAAACCCACGTGGTCACGGGGCGAACGTGCAAATCCCACACAGACAGCACCCGATTTCAGGATTGGGCCTGGGTACCCATACTGTGAGGCAGCAGCTCTGAACCCACTTATTTCAGAACTTGTTTTTCTGATCGTACTTTCGTTCTTATTCTCACACCTCAACACGATGATCACCGCTGGAATAAAAACACATGTGGATGTAAGGATTGGAAACAAAATAGAATTTTAGTGTTTTATTTTCCACCTGTGCTCTGGTTTTGCGGCATACATGAAAGGTGGCTGCTTGCAAGGTATAGGTTACGAGTTATGTTCATTTGAAACAAACTCCAGCATTACTTCATCTTCATGAGAAAGAGAATCAAAAGTCAAAACTACTCTGGTCAGCATTGTTGGTGCAATGTACAATGGTTTGGAAGGCAAGCATAAAATAAATTAATTTTGCAAACAGCAGTAATAATTATGTTGTCAGTAAGTTTCAACTCCGTACTTGCTTTTATTATGCATTTTTACTGTTCTAGTAGATTACATATTTTTATTTTTTACCATGCTTACATAAGTAGAATATCAGATGCTTTTTATTATTTTCAAATTATTGTAATTTAAATTTTTTGGGGGGTGAACAGTAAAAATAGCAACTTATTAATTGATGTCAAACAGATTCTGAATCAGTCTGTGCCTCCAACCCATTAGCTTCCAAACCTCACTTGCATAAGTTGTATACGGTGCTAAGTACAGTATTGCATATCTACTGCTGCTTCATTACCGCAGACAGGAAATCAGCGATGGGTGAGAAAAACAAGTGTCTGGCTGAGAAATATGTAAACCTATCCTTGTAACTCGGTGTTGGATTTTTTTTTGCTTTCTTCATTTAGGATGTGGTTGCCGGCAGAAAACAATACCTTGCGCTCTAAATTTTTATTGTTACTGATGTCTGCTAATACTTAGTTTTAGGACAATAATATCCCGATGAAAAAAAAAATTGAATGCATTTTTTTATTTGAACAGAGAAATGAGATAAATCTGATTTTTTTCATATCTAAGTGTTTCTGGTAGATCCAGGCCCAAGCACGTTTCGACAAATTTAGAAGGCATTATTCTTCATTGCACAACATTATTTATTCAATCATTTGTTATTTAAGATGACAACCATCATCCAAATGCAGCTGAATTTCACATCACATTTATAGTTCTGGTTTTCTAAAGAAGAACGCATAGGATCAGTGCTCTTTAGGGTCCTTTCTCAGATTCATGGCATGTTCCCAACTAATCTCACCAACTTCTACAGATGCGCCTAGAAAGCATTTTATTGGCATGCATCACAACAAGGCTTGGGAACAGCTCCATCCTAGACTGCAAGAAATTGCAGAGAATTGTGAATGCAGCCCAGACCATTACACAAACTAACCTCCATCCCATTGACTCAATTAACACCTCATGCTGCCTCGGCAAGGCCACCAGCATAATCAAGGACGAGTCGCATCCTGGCCACCCCCTGTTCTCCCCTCTCCCATCGGGCAAAAGGTATAGAAGTGTGAAAACATACACTTCCACATTCAGGGACTGTTTCTTCCCAGCTGTTATTAGGCAACTGAACCATCCTACCAACAACTCGAGACCTTTACTGAGCTACTGTCTACCTCATAGAAGACCCACTGACTATCTTTGATGGACTCTACTGCACTTTATCTTGCACTAAACATTATTCCCTTTATCATGTATCTGTACACTGTGGATGGCTCGATTGTAATCACGTATTGTCTTTCCGCTGACCAGTTAGCAAGCAACAAAAGCTTGTCATTGTACCTCGGTACAATGTATCAAAAAACTAAACTAAACTAAACTAACTAACTAACTAAACTTACTAAACTCATCTGCTATTTCTCCCCCCATCTCCCCCCTCTGATCTATATCCTGCTAATTCCTGTCTGTCCGCAACTCCAGCAATCATGTTGTCATCTGCAAACTTACTAACCAACACATCTCCATATATGTCCAAGTCATTTATCTATATTGCAAATAACAGAGATCCGAGAGAAGATCCCAGCGAAATTCCACTGGTTAAAGATCTCTAGCCAGAATAACACCCTTCCACAGCAACACTTTGTCTTCTTTGAGTAAGCCAGTTCTGAATCCAAATGATGTAGCCACTGTGGTTCTCATGCATCTTAATCTTCTGGCTCAGCCTATCCATGAGGTACTTTGTCAAATACCTTACTCAAATCCATGTAGACAACATCCACTGCCATACACTCATTGATCACCTTTATCACTTTATCAAAATACTCAAATCAAGTTTATAGATATGACCTGCTGTGAACAAAGCCTTGCTGACGGTCTCTAATTCTCTTCCACACGCGAGTAAATCCGATCGCATAGAATACTCTCCAATAGCTTCCCTACCACTGACGTGAGGTTTACCAGCCTATAATTTCCTGGATTATCTCTACTTCCTTTCTTAAATAAATTGCCTCCCAGGAATTAGTATCAGGATACCACTGTACAGTTCCTTCAGGAAATAGCTATGTACTACTGTTCATTTTCTAGCACTTGGCCAATTTTACATTCACTCCCACTATCCCCTTAAATTCTATGGATTTTAAAAACTATTTTGAATGCCTTTTTAAACGTTCATATACACAATATTTACAGCAAAAGCAAGCTACCGTGGATGTTGGAAATCTGAAATTAAAACTGAAAATACTGAGAATCATGACTGTAACTGAGAAGATATCTGAGAGAGTAACCATTGAAATGGAAAATAAATATTAAAAATTGTGGATAATGGAAAGGATTGATAGAGCTGTAGGCGACTCTAAAATAGGAAATGGTAGAAGTATTAAGCAGTTCAGGCAGCCTCTATGGTGACAAATAGTTAAAATGAGAAAACTGTTCTCTTTCCATCAATGCTGGTTGCCCTGCTGAATAGTTCCACCATTTTCTGTTTTAATACCTACTGCCGTTTCATTATCATTCCTCTTCTTAGCTTTATCTCCCATAATCTATATTTTTCAACATCTGGTTTTCTTTTCAATAATTACTTGAGTGCTTTTTTGATATTGCAGAAGTTTAAATTGTGCACACGTGAGATACAGATGCTGGAAGTCTGGTATAAAAATAAAGTGCTAAGAATTTCTCCGTAGATCAGGGACAGGCTTTGGAGATAGAAACAAAGTTAACATTTCAGCCGGACTTTACCAGGAAAGTTGGCAATGAAACGTCTTAAATTGCATCAAAATTGGACAACCAGGGAGAACATAAACATGGAGGTGAACTAGAATTTATGTTGGCCTTTTGAGGAACTTGGGCAAATTGAATTAGAATTTGGCTTGGTAATTGGACAGAGAGGATGGTGGAAGTCGATGAACAGTGTACCACAGGGCTCTGTGCTGAGAGCCTACTATTTATTATTGGCGGTAATGATTTGGATATGAATTTTCAACAATAAAACTGGTGGTATTGTTGATAATGATGAGGATATTGTAGGCTACAGGATGATATTACCCAGTTGGTAAGATGGGCAGAGCAATGGTAAATGGACTTTAAACAGGTTGGGTGTGAGGCAGTACACTCCGGAAAGACTAATGAGGATAAGACATGGTAGAGCCCGAGAGAGTATAGAAGAATCTTTGTGTACAAGGCCAAGCAGTCCTGAAGGTGGCAGCACAGGTGAATAAGGTGGTGAAGTAGGCAGACACAAAATGCTGGAGTAACTCAACAGGACAGGCAGCATCTCTGGAGAGAAGGAATTGCTGAAGAAGGCACACAGAATAAACAGAAAAGAAGGGAGGTTATATTCCAACTTTGTAAGACACTGGTTAGGGCACAGCTGGAGTACTTCGTACAGTTCTCGTTGCCACGCAATAGGAAGGATGTGATTGGAGAGGATGCTGAGAAGATTCACCAGGATATAGAAAATCCTGAAGACATCGGTAGGAAAGATTGTCGGAAACTATTCCCCATGGCAAAATACCTAAAACCAAAGGGCATAAATTTAAGGTGAGAGATAAAAGGTTTAGATGTAGTCTGAGTAAGAACGGTTTCATCCAAAGGGCAGTTGAATTCTGAAACGGGCTAGTAGAGTAGGTGATGGTGGCAGGTTCTATTACAATATTTAAGAAATTGCCTGGAGCAGCATTTGATTCAACAAGGCATAGAATACTACACGTTATTCCCATTATCCCTCTGAAGAAGGGTCTTGACCCAAAACATCACCCATTCCTTCTCTCCAGAGATGCTGCCTGTCCCGCTGAGTTACTCCAGCTTTTTGTGTCTATCTTCTCTTATCATATATCTATACACGGTAATGGCTCGACTGTAATCATGTATTGTCTTTCTGCTGACTGGATAGCATGCAACAAAAAGCGAGGTACTTTTTCTACACTTGCCATCTTCTTTGCAACTATCAAAGGATGTTAAAATTTAAAATTCTCGCATTCTGAACTCTCTAGTTCTTCCACGATTGTGCCCTCACATTTCTTCCACCCTAACCATCTCCTGCCCACGCTTTTGAACCCCACAAGGTGGTCCAGCCCGTTCCTCCAATTCTGACCCCTTGTGCCTGCCACCCACCCGCCCAAGCCAATGAAGAGCAATAATACCTTCAGGTTTTGAGGAGCTCCCTGGAATTTCCACCTAAATCTCCTCAAAGTTGGTCAATGTACATTTAATTTCCTGATGGGATTAAAGCTATGAAGCTTCATGGAATTTAGCAATTGTTGAGGACTTCTACCCAACTGTGTACTTTTGGGCTGGTGGGATAGGGTGTAGAGGTAAAGGATGATCATAGACCTAAGATTAAGGTATTGATCGTCCATCGGTTGCTCAACTAATTCCTGAGACAGCCAATTTTACAGGTTTGAATGGACTGACATTACGTCATCCTATTTTCATCTACCTAGTTTTCAATTAGAAAATTTCGTAATGATTGTTTCCAATAGTGTGTTTTGGAGTGCCACTTTAAAATGCTTTAAAAGAGTTAAATGCGAATTGATGCTTTCATATATTAGTGATCATATGGAATTTTCAACGCTACTTCAAAACTTTTGGTGCCATCTGCTATTTAGTTGACTGGTTTAATACTTTAACCACTAAAATATCAACCCCACAATCACTGATTCACATCACACCAGTGGGGGTGATATCTAAATTATACATTTGTTATTCACTTGTTTCAAAGAAAGTAAAAGAGCAATTCCCGAAAGCAGTTTGCTCTACCTTTTCCAACACTAAACTGATAATTATGTATAGAGCTAACAGGAGATGTTTCCAAAGGCATCTTGAACCCCTCTGTTGCTGTTAGCTAAGAATATATCTGCCAGCTGGTTAGCAGACAAACAAGGCAGTATTTAAAATATTAGTTAATTATTGCCTGACTGACTCATACTGTTCATCTGAGTTTCTGATTACTGAGTTTACAGTAAACTGTAATTAAACATGCAAGTTATTTCTCAATTACACAAATATAGTAACTGTGGTAGTCTTAAAACGTGCAGTGAACATCCTCATTATAAGATATTACAAATGAAATATGCAACCTTGCTTTACATGTGACTATCATTATGTATTATGCATTGCATTGGTTATTTTAATCTTTTGTTATGACTGGGAGCATGTTGTATGGTGCATTTCCTTATTTCTTTGGTATGTCACCTATCATACATAATTATGCCTGTTGTGATCATACCCCTTAAACAAGATAAATTTATTTAGATTGTAGGTGATTTTTGGAAGACGAACTGGCTGGTTTCCCAAAAACAACAGAAAAAAAAATCAATGGAACATAATTCCATCCTGATACAATTGGGTATTTATAATGGAAAGGTGAAAACATTTCAGTAATTCCAAGAAAATTTTCCCATTTTAAAAATTTACAGTATTTACCCAAAACAAAACTCTTTTCCTTATTAGCCCTAGAAGGAATATTTAATTAAAAAAGATTACGGAAAGTGTCAAATGAAAATCATCTTGTTTTTAGAAGCTTCGGTGCAATCTAAAATGAATTGACTGAATCCAGAAATCCTGCAGATGCTATAAACCTGCTAAGCTCAGACTTGTTTCCTAATTACAACACAGAAATCCAGACTACTCAATCAAATACGTCTAACAATGTTCAGGAAGGAACTGCTGATGCTAGTTTATACCGAAGATAGACACAAAATGCTGGAGTAACTCAGTGGGACAAGCAGTATCTCTGGATAGAAGGAGTAGGTGACGTTTCGGGTCGAGACCGTTCTTCAGACTGAGAGTTTATCTCTTTTCCCATACTTCATCTGACACCATCAAACAAACAAGCATCTTTTTCTTCCCACCCCCCACCCCCCCCATCAACTCCATCAATGCTGCTTTGGGAAAGCAGCCAACATAATCAAGAACCATGCACATCCCAGTCATTCTCTCTTCTCTCCTCTCCCATGAGGCAAAAAAGAGCCTGAAAGCACATACCATCAGTTTCAAGAACAACTTCTTCCCACTATTATCATACTCTTGAACTTGTATGCTTTGGATGAATTCCGATTCTTCCAATCTACCTTGTTACAGCCCTTGGAATTTTTTTTAAATCTGCAATTTATCTGTAGTAGTAACACTGTATTTAGTATTCTGTTTTGTTTTCACTTCCTGATATATGGTATGATTAGCCTTGGTTGGCGTGCAATACAAAGATTTTCATGATATCTCAGTAAAGGTGACAGCAATGTACCAATACCAATTTTCATCTCACTTATGTAAAAGAGCAACTGGGGAGAGGACAGGGTCCAAAAAAATCAACCGGGAGCGCACGGTGGAGTGTCCCGGGGTGTCGCGCGTGCGTGTCCCGGAGAGCCGCGGGCACGCACGCGCGAGTGTCCCGGGGAGCCGGGGACACACTGGAGTCTCCCGGGGAGCCGCGCGCGTGGCGGGAGTGTCGCGCCGTCTTTTGTCTTGTCAACTTGTCTACAGTCAGCTTGTCTTTTTCATTTTGTTTTCACTTTAAATTTCACGTTTTTGTGTACCTTGTGTTTTGTGACTGTCGGCAGACCAATTTCCCTCCAGGGATGAATAAAGTTTTATCGTTATTGTGACAATACATTAACTGACTGAACTGAAGCCTGGCAAGTGACAGATGTTGACTGACCCGCTGAGTTCTCCAGCACTTTGTGTTTTGCTCAAGATTCCAGCAACTGCACCCTTTGTCCTATGACAACCCTTTTGATTTTTATAGGAGAGGTGGGAGGATAGGGGGGGGGGGGGGGGGGGAGTTGATTGGCTGATGGGTGGACAAAGGCAAAAAATGAAAGGGATGGTCTATAGACGTGTATAAAATCATGAGGTGAATAAATAGGATGAAGGCACAGAGTTTTTTATTCAGTTTAGGGGAATCAAGAACCAGAGGATATTGGTTTCAGGTGGGAGGAAATTCATAGGATCCTGTGGGACAACTTTTTCAGAGGGTGGCAGGTGTGCGATATGCTAGAAGTGGGAGTTGAAGTAGGTACTAATATCAGCATTTAAATAACACTTGGACAGGTACGTGGATAGGAAAGGTTTAGAGGGATATGGGCCAAATAAAGGCAGATGTGACTATCTTTGATGGGGCATCTAAGATGTGGAACTATAAGCATTTATTGGCATAACTGGAAGCTTGGGCTGTTTTTAAATTTGTGTTCACGTTTACTGCATATGAAAAATATGTTGGAATTTAATGGAATCCTTTTTTGCACTTACAAACTCAGTATATATCTTGATTGTGTTAGCTGCTAATCAGTTATATTTCATGGATAGCAACAGCTATTGAGTAAATTACCCAAGGGAACATCAGTTGGTTATGTTTGAAAGGGTGTCATAGTTATCACTGATTCTATCAACCTACATATATTTGCACAGATCTTTTTTGAGCAAGTATTACTAATAATGGTGAGGATTGGAAACACTTAATGATTTTTCACTTTATTTTTCTGATGTAAATCATGTATTGGAGTCTGCTACATTCATGGTTATGGTTGCACATACAAGTTTATCTTAGATTTAAACTTTACTTTAGACTTTAGAGACACACTGTGGAAACAGGATCTTTAGCAATCACCCCGTATACTAACACTATCCTACACACGAGGGACAATTTACCATTTTACCGAAGCTAACCTACAAACCTATACATCTTTAAAGTGTGCGAGGAAACAGGAGCACCCGGAGAAAACCCGTGCGGTCACCGGGAGAATGTGCAAACTCTGTACAGACAGCACCCATAGCCAGATCGAACCCAGTTCTCTGGTGCTGTAAGAATCATTACAATTTTAGATGATCTATATCTTTGGGCACCTAGAATTAGTTACTTCAGTTTGAAAAAAGCCTACTGGCACTCAATACCTACAATTTGAGAACATTTCAGCCAGTTGGGAAGGTTGCCAGCGACTATTGAAAAACTTCTTCAGCAGGAAATAATCCCTTCCCTGTCAATTCAGTCCCTTCCCTGTCAATTCAGTCAATAGCCACATTCAGTCTGCAGAATCAGAAGGTCGTGCTCCATGCTAAATTGATCTTTTGCTGTGTAATTGAGAAATACAAAATTGCTAACAATACTGTCATTTGGCACGTTAAACTAAGGGTCTACATCTTTGCTGTATGGACCAGACTGTGTTGCAAAGTTATTATCCCAGAGCCATGGGAATGGATTGAGGGCAGAGCTTTAGGAAGAAACTGGAATGGTCATCTGGTGGCAACCTTAAATAACACAGATTTTTTTTTGTGTTGTTTTAAATATATATATTTTTATTGGAAAGCAGGGTCTTTCATCATCAAAATCATTCCATTGGCAGAATTTTTTATCATATGTTCCCTTCTGAAGTGGTTTGCAACAGGAAGAAAAGTAAGGTATCGGAAGAAATGTTGTGACTTCAAATAGGAAATTGTAGCTCACTTCATCCACAAAATTGCTTTTATGATGTCTGGAGCTGACATTTTCAGTATCGCTTACAGTTCCTGTGCCAAATATGCCTGTTCTTCTTGCAAACTTAAATCAACAGAACCACACTTTTTGTAAAGGTTTTTTGGAAAGTTGCTGTGTTTGTTAATCAGGTCGCAAAGAAGACAGTTTGTTAAATCTGAAATCATTGTGAGACCAAATTTTGTCTATTTTGCTTTTGTTAAATTTAGAGAACATGAATTCACAATGTGATTTTGGTGTCCTCAAATTGTCAGATGTCTCATTGTCATATAACTAATAATTGAGGCAGCATTCTGGTAAACCTCTTCTGCACCCTCTCCAAGGCCTCCACATCCTTCCTATCATGGTGCGACCAGAACTGCATATAATTCTCTAAATGCGGTGTAACTGAAGTCCTATAAAGATGCAAAATGACTTCCTGACTCTTATGCTCAATGCCCTGACCAATGAAGGCAAGCATATCATGTTTTGTACCTTCTATGGTTCTTCTAACCTTCTGTTTTTTCCATATTTCCAAGGTCTGGAATAGATATGTCTTTTTTTTTTCATGTTAGTTGTGAATCATTTTGAGGGATGCGCCAAAACTCCGTAAAGGCACATACTCCTGAGGTTTGGCTCTTTTCCAATTACATATTTTTTCAGAGTCTTGACAATGAGCATTGGAGAGTTGTTTTATCATAAAAGATGCACTGCAAGTCAATCTGCACTTCGACATAATCCACATACATATTACACGTCTTGAATGGAAATGCTGAAAAAGTCTCTTCTCTTGCCTGCAGCATGGTAGTAACCGCTACAATGCCATGCTGAAGTTAGCAGTTGGGGTACAGATGGCCAAAGTGAACTAGGAATGCAGCAACTGATCCTGCTTCTTTCTTGATCTACACGGGTAGATGTTTTGCGGGTTAAATGTTTATTCAGTAAGCAATCAAAAGGTCACGATAGTCACCTACTTTTTTCCCACACGATAGTGTTTGGGAATGAAAGCTGACTGAATAGGCGGTTTTGATGCTTTTGATGTCTTCGAATTGACAACAAAAATAATTCCTGGGTGGCATGTAAATAACTTGAAACAAAAAGAGAATTCTGTTTTATGGGTCTACATGTGTGGTAAAAATGAGAATAATATCAGGTCAAAAATTAGGATCAGGAGGAAATAATTACATATCAGTATACTTTTTATAGATTCAATATCGGCTCTGTAATTCCCAAGAAAAGGGATAATGCAGCTTTACAAGGTGCTAATTTCATTATTCTTTAGAAACTTGGCTTGAGGTTGACTTTACTTGGGTTATGGGAAATACATATTTTCTCTGAGATTTTACTGCACATGCCTTTCCAATTTTAATTTAAAAAGCTACCTTAATTTTTAAATGTTAAGCTTAGAAAATAACCACGAAGGAAAAAAAGCTTGCACATAAAATATTCTCATTACTAAAGTGGTTTAGATATCTGCTTATTAAATAGTGACATTGTTAATAATAGTTTGAAATGAAAATATGATACATTGCTCTATAATTTATGGAGTGGGTATTTGAAATTATTTTTTATTTTTTCTCTTTTTTTCAGCCTGTTTGCTCTACTTTCGAAGAAGCACAACAAAGTTCTAGAACAGGCCACACAATCATTAAGTTGTTCTGTCAACGCAGAAGAGAATTCCCCAGTACCCGATCACGTAAGTCTTGATAACAGAACTTCACAAATCAAAGTTGTCATATATGGTATGGTGTTGAACTTGTTCTCACAAAAGAGCAGCAAGCTAGACAACAGTAACTCCACATGTATCATTGAATTTATAGAAAACTCATCTAATATTGCAGTTTCAAGACAAATAAAATGCAGCTTGTGCACACTGCATGTACTGTGCACAATTAATGGAAGGCATGAATGTATGAGGAAATAGATAGTGTACCAATCAAGCATACGCCATTGTCCTAGATGACGTCAAGCTCCTTAAGTGTTGTTGAAGCTCTATATTTTTTGGAAATACCAGGAGGTGAGACATGTGACAGTTGATGCACACGTTTGGAAATGTTCTTGAAGCCAGTGTATCTATCAACTGATGCAGTTGAATTTCTGGTCAGTGGTCATCTTCCAGATGTTGTAAAATAATTGGCATTGGTATTACCATTGGATGCAATAATAAACCCGGTTAAACCCTCTCACTTTTGTGGAGTGAATGTTACTTCCAATTTATCAGTCTATACTTAAATGTGTCTGGATCTTGCAATTATGGACAGTTTTGTTTTTGGAGGAGTTGTGAATAGAATTGAATTGTGCATTCACAAGTGAACATTTCCATTTCTGACCTTGTGATGGAGAATCATTGAAGTAACTGAAGATTGTTGGCTCTAGGGCACTGCCCTGATAATAGCGTTAGGAGTGTTCGCGTATATTTTTATGTCTTGTACAGGGTCCAGGCACTGACAATAAACATTGCTGAGCTACTCCCTGTGGGTTCTTTGCTTATCTCTACAAGCTGGCAATGGAGTCTCCTTTGTTAATTTTCTAATCTAGATGCCTACCCTAGAAACAGGATGATCAGTTGTACAACTGCAACATTGTGTCCCAACCCTTATACTCACTGCCCTCGCTATGAAGTCAAGCTCACCAAGTACCTTCGCTAACCTAGCCACCTGAAGCACCACTTTCAATGAGCTATGGAGCTGCACCACATTTGGTGCATACTTTTTTTTTGCTGAAAGGTTGCATTACGTGCCATATTAAGAATTTTGATGTAAAATTCTGAATTTTGGACATCAAAATTATGAATTTGTAAAATCAAATGTTGGGAGGTCTGTACACTGACATTTCTGAGTTCCTTGCCCTTTATATATCCTACTAGAATTAGACTTCTCAAACTTCCATCACCAAACCCATCTTCATCTAACCATATCAGAGCTTTTCTGCATTGTGTGCTTATCTACCTTGCAGTTGAACATATTCATGCTGAAAACCTCAGCTGTTCTTTGTAGTAACCCATTTTACAATATATGATTAAAAAAAAGGCTGGAGTAACTCAGCAAGTCAGAAGAACGGACTTGCATTCAGTCTCAACCTGAAATCTCCTGAACCTGTTCTCCAGAGATGCTGCCTGACAGGCTGAGTTACTTCAACATCTTGTTTCCTTGCTTCTATGCTTTTACAATATATCATCCTTTAAATGAAAAAGTTTCTCCTGAATTCTCTATTAGCTATCTGAAATAACTGGAGGTAGACACAAAATGCTGGAGCAACTCAGCAGTTAGGGCAGCATCTCAGGAGAGAAGGAATGGGTGACTTTTCGGGTCGAGACCCTTCTTCAGACTGATGTAAGGGGAGGGGGCAGGACAAAGATAGGATGTATTAGGAAACAGAAAGACAGTGGGAGAACTGGAAAGTGGGAGGGGAAAGAGAGGGACAGAGGAACTATCTGAAGTTAGGGAAGTCAATGTTCATACCGCTGGGCTGTAAGCTGCCCAAGCGAAATATGAGATGCTGTTCCTTCAATTTGCGGTGGGCCTCCATAGTGAGGCCCAATGGAGGAGGCCCATGGAGAAAGGTCAGACTGGGAGTGGGAGGGGGAGTTGAAGTACTGAGCCACCGGGAGATCAGGTGGGTTAAGGCGGACTGAGCGAAGGTGTTGAGCGAAACGATCGCCGAGCTTGCGTTTGGTCTCGCTGATGTAGAGAAGTTGACATCTGGAACAGCGGATACAATAGATGAGGTTGGAGGAGGTGCAGGTGAACCTCTGCCTCACATGGAAAGACTGTTTGGGTCCTTGGCGGCAGTCGAGGGGGGAGGTAAAGGGACAGGTGTTGCATCTCCTGGATATCTGGATATACGGGAATATAATAGGATAATGTTTGATATATTAAACCAGTAATCGGGGTGTAAATCAGAGTCAGAATGTAAACTTCTGGTTCAGACGCACAAGTATAAATCCGAGCATGGTGGGTGGGAACTTTAAATTTAAGGCACTGAAATGTTTTAAACTGCGATAGTTGCAATACATTAAGCCAGTGGTTTTACGGCACTGTAAAAATCCGCCAGCACAATTGTCATCAGGTAGTGCCTTACCTCAAAGATCCAGTGACTAAGGTTTAATCCTGAGCTCCATCCCTGTGCCTGTGGAGTATGTATATTCTGCCTGTGACTGCATTGATTTCCTCCCATATCCCAAAGATGTGCTGGTTGGTAGATTAATTGATTTACGTCATTTACCCCATTAGAGAAATCAGGGTTGGCTTGATAGGTATGTGAGAAAGAATAAGTTACAAGCAAATGAGTGGAGGAGTGACATTGGTCTGGGAGCTGACAAGGATTTAATACATTCCATATCATAAGAAAGTACTTACTGATATTGTGGTTTGAACTATGTATCACTCGAGACACATCTTTATGGTTGAGTCTAACTGCCTCCTCAACCTTAGCATTGAACGGACAGCAAATGCATTTCCAAATATATCCACATCCTGAGAAAGAATAAAAGAAACAGTCATGCACGTGGAAACATGACCTTTGACCTAATTTTCCCATGCCAAGCAACATGCCCCCATCTACACTAGTAACACACCCACCTGTGTTTGGCCCATTATCCTTCTAAACCTTTCCTAACCACGTACCTGTCCAAATGTCTTTTAAACATTGTGATAATACCTGCCCAACTACCCCCTCTGGCACCTCGTTCCATACATCGACTACTCTTTGTGTAAAAAAAAGTTGCCCCAAGGTTCCGATTAAATCTTTCCCCCTTCACCTTAAGCCTGTGCCCCCTGCTTCTTGGTGCCCCTACTGTGGGTAAAAGACTCTGTGCATTTACCCTATCTATTCCTCTCGTGATATTCCTCTCCTGATCTTGTACAAATCAATGAGATTACCCCTCATCCTCTTGTGCTCCATGGAATAGAGTCCTAGCGTGTTCAACCTCTGCCTATAGTTCAGGCCCTTGAGTCCTGGCAACATCCTCGTAAATCTTCTCTGCACTCTTTCCAGCTTAACATCATCTTTCCTATAATAGAGTGACCAAAACTGAACACAATACTCCAAATGTGGCCTCCTGTAACATAACCACCCAACTTCCATACTCAGTACTCTGACTGATGAAGGCCAATGTGCTGAAAGCCTTTTTGACCACCCTATCTACCTGTGACGCCACCTTTAAAAAACTAAATACCTGCACTCTTAGATCCCTCTGCTCTACAACACTCCACAGAGCCCTGCCATTCATGAGGTAGGTCCTGCCTTGATTAGACTTCCCAAACTGCAACACCTCGCATGTCTCTGTATTAAACTCCATCAACTATTCCTCAGCCTATATGCTCAACCGATCAACATCCTGCTGTAATTTTTGATAGCCATCTCTCTATCTACAAAACCACCCACTTTAGTGTCAAATGTTAGTGTTTTGGATTTATAACCTCTCGATTTTGTCTTTCCCACAAGTGGAAACTTTTTCTTCGTGCCTAGTCTCTCAAACCTTTTCATTATCCGAACAACATCTGTCATGCTCTACATGAAATAAATCTTCGCATCCTTTCAGTGTAAATCTGTTTGTAATTTAACTAAGATTAATGGCTTCACTCTTCAAGTAGGGGATGGAACGTCAAACAGCTGCAGTGCAGATTACTGTTCTAAAGGTGCAAGTGTCCGGGCACAAAACTGGAACAGACAGCAGTAGTTGTAGAATTTTTGACCTCTGCTGCCAGAGTTGACGTGGGTAGGCTTTTCCCTTTGAGAGTGGGGAAGATTCCAACAAGGGGACATAGCTTCAGAATTGAGGGACAAAAGTTTAGGGGTAACATGAGGGGTAACTTCTTTACTCAGAGGGTGGTGGCTGTATGGAATGGGCTTCCGGTGGAAGTGGTGGAGGCAGGCTCGATTTTATTATTTAAGAGTAAATTGGATAGGTATATGGATAAGAGGGGATTAGAGGGTTATGGTCTGAGTGCAGGTAGATGAGACTAGGTCAGGGAGAGTGGTCGGCGTGGACTGGTAGGGCCGAACGGGCCTGTTTCCGTGCTGTAGTTGTTATATGGTTATATGGTTATATGATAAAGATGTAACGAGGATGAAAAAAAACATTAAGTGCTAGAGTAGCTCATTGGGTCAGATAGCAGATAGGCGACGTTTTGGGTCAGGACACTTCTGCGGACTGATTATACTTCGGGGTGAAAGGTAAAAATGATGTGGGGGGGGCAAGACAAAGGCTGGCAAATGATACAAGTGAGGGGGAGTTTTGATTGGCAGATGGGTGGACAAAGGCGAGATATTAAAAGAAGACAAAAGGGTGACCGATAAGAGAAGAGAAGAGAAGCGAAATGTAATGCCAGAGGGAGGGGTATAGGTGGGAGGGGACGAGCAGATGGAGGGGATAGTGGGGACAGGATAGTGGGAGAAATGGATGTGCATCAGGTTGGGTTTACGTTTGGTCAAGGATGAAAAAGTATCTATAATTAGAATATGAAAATGAAATAATCAGAATCTTATTTAACATAGCATTGAAATTTGAAGATGAAATTGAAAATATTGTTTTGTATATAGCTTCAATAGTGTATCAAACTTTGAGCTTTGGCCTTGTGTTCTAGAAACATAGAAAATAGGTGCAGGAGGAGGCCATTTGGCCCTTCTGGCCAGCACTACCATTCATTGTGATCATGGCTGATCATCTACAATCAGTAACCTGTGCCTGCCTTCTCCCCATATCCCTTCATTCCACTAGCCCCTAGAGCTCTATCTAAGTATTTTAAAAATTCATCCAGTGAATTGGCCTCCACTGCCTTCTGTGGCAGAGAATTCCACAAATTCACAACTCTCTGGGTGAAAAAGTTTCTTCTCACCTCAATTATAAATGGCCTCCCTTTTATTCTTAGAATGTGTCCCCTGGTTCTGGACTCCCCCAACATTGGGAACATTTTTTCCTGCATCTAGCTTGTCTAGTCCTTTTATGATTTTTAATTTTAATTTTTCTAAATTTTTGGTTCTGCAAAATGTGCTAGACCCCAGCAGAGAAAATGTCTATTTTCAATGGCTAATAATATCTATATAATACAAAAGTCTGCCAATAGTTGGGCCTGGGCAGAAGCAAAAAAATGTTTGGAAGTAGATATGTTAATGACATCTTTCAGCATTGTAAAATGCAGTAAACATTAATACGGTTTACACCCAATGTGTTTCAAATCAAGTTTAAAATCGTGTTTAAAAGGATCTATGACTAGAAGTGCAGATCAGTGCTACAGGTTGAAACACTTTAGTCCAACATTCTGTGGTCCCGTGGTTGACATGTTTTGAAACTGCTGTCACTTGTTTACAGGGAAGCTCCTGTACTGTCCCAAGCTGCCAAATTAGTATTTATTTATTTTCCGTTTTAAACTTTATTGCGTACACTTTTTCAACATCATTAAATATAAATTAAAGTACAGTACAGCATTTGATGAAGATCTTGAAAAAGGATCCTGACCTGAACGTTGTCCATCCATTCCCCCTCCACAGGTGCTGCCTGACTGACCCACTGCAGTTTGGTCTTTGCTTAAGATTCTATCATCTGCAGTGTCTTGTCAGCCTAGGGGTTAACGTTTACCTGGAAGGTTTTCAACAATTTCTGCGGTCCAGCATGTTTTATGGTCCAGCACCAGTCATATCCCAAGGGTGTCAGACTAGAGGATGTCAACCTGTAGTTTGCTTGTATGAATGTGTACTTGCTGACAGTATTTATACTTTATGAGCTTAATTCAATTTATACATTACCAATATAGAACGCAAATTGGTCTTTCTCTCTTATCAAACGATACATTAAATTTCCTTATACCATTGTTAGTGTTTGCTTTACACTTTTACTGGACTGTGCAAATCTATAAATATAAACAAAACAGTTAGTTTTATCATGCCTTTAGTCCTTATGTTTGAATTAGATTTTGATTCTCTCCTCGTTCTGCTATATTCGAGTGGTGGGATAGAATCCCATAATACTAAGCATCTTCCAGCAAGTGAACATTGGTCTATTCAGCCATTGAAGGGAATCGTGGATAAAATTAACCTCATGTAATTTACATTCTGAAATTATTGATCAAAGATTAGGAATAAGTGTTTTGGTAGATGTATTCATTTACACTAAAATAGGCTACAATTGTTCTACATTTTCAAAGTTTTGTATGTTGCAATTTTTAAAAGCTGGTTATCAAGGTGACCACTCCAAACTAATTGGTTGAAACTTTATCATGAGCAAAGTAAATTTCAGAAAGCAATATTTTTCATGCTCTGCCCATCACATCCATCCAACTATTTTTAACCAAATACTGAAAAATTATATATTACATTCTGGCATGGGCTGATAAGTGGTGAGTGACATTTGTACCAAATAGGAGCCAGAATGCCTGTCTCCAACAAGCAGAATCTTTAATCACCTATTTAGCAGTGTTATCATCGTAGAGTTGCCCTTACTCCGCTTCTTGGGGACACTATTAGCCAAAATTACCATGAAGGATCTTGATTCGAAATGTCACCCGTTCCTTCTCTCTAGAGATGCTGAGTTACTCCAGCATTTTATGTCTATCTTCCATTGAAACCACTTTCCGGTTTCCTTTCAGATTATATGCTCCTCCTCATACATGGACTCACTCTGGCAATGGAGGAGGCCTAGGACAGAAAAATCAGTATGGGAAGGGGAAGGGGAGTTTAAATAGTTAGTAACCGGAAACTCCAGCAGGCCATGGCGGACAGGACACAGGTCGTCTAGTCTTGCTGGGTCTCACTGATGTAAAGGAGGCCTCATCTGGGGCACCAAATGAAGTAGATGAGATTGAAAGAGGTTCCTTTCCATCAACAGATGTTGCCTGCGGATTTTATTCAAGTAACAAAAAGAGGTTTGCTTCAGCTTCTTTAAAAAAAATCTATTTAAAATCAAATTTCATAATGTAATCTTTTAAAATTACTGTCTATTGTTTTGAAACCTTTTAAACAGACCTCTTGATATATTTTCGTTACCCTTAATCACTTTGTTTTGTTTTAATAGTTCCACCAAATCCAAGTTAGCTTTTGATGTTTGATAAAACTCCATTGTCAGAGAAAACTGTTTTGTACAAATATATTTGTCAGGCTTATCACTTTCAGTGGTTCAATTGTTTTGAAATCCATTAACTCAAACCCTCCATGATCAGAATCGGTACTATGTTTGTCTTTTCTGAAAAAAACATTTGAAACTGAATTATCATTTACTGCCATTTATGCGGCTCCAAAATGGGTGTGCTGATTGTCTGTCTGAATTGTGCTCAGGTTCAACCAGCTAGGACCCCAAGATCCATTTTAACTACTGTACTGATTAAATTATTAAAATCTTTGTTAAAAATATTAAGATCTTAATTGCCGGATCAGAATCCTTGAACTCACTAGTAACGACAATCCGCAAGTGAAAAAGAAACAAAGGGTGTCAGATCAGATAGGAAAAAAAAATTACAATATATTAGTGAAATAATAAAATAAAATAAAATAAAACCCACAACTTTAAAAACTGGCTGTTGAATGTGCTTTATACATGCCTCTCCAATTCTTTATCTCTTCCACTGCAGTCCAAAAATAAAAATTGTGATAAAATAAATTTAGAAATGATAATAAATCTCCAAATCATGATTCCAATTAGAGCACAATAATGGGGTATATGCAAATTCCATTTTTACAAGCATGTGCAATAATAATTTGCAGACAATTATTCAAAATGAAATTTAGTATGGAGAGACAACGAGAAAGACTCACAGTGAAGTTGGGTAGCACTGATTTATTATTATTTTGGGGTAATTCAGAGCGAGGCTGAATGAATTAATTGAGCTGAATTGGATGTGTGCTATGCTTGGAATGAAACAGTTTAACAGTCAGGTAAAGCCACTCTTCATTTAATGCACGCAGTGCCCTCCATAATGTTTGGAACAAAGACCCATCAATTCCTTCTCCTCCATACTTTACTCTTGCCATCACTCTGATATAAGTTAATCTTTGTCTCATCTATCCACAAGACCTTTTTCCAGAACTGCGGTTGCTCTTTTAAGTACTTCTTGGCAAACTATAACCTGGCCATCCTATTTTTGCGGTTAACCAGTGGTTTGTTTCTTGCAGTGTAGCCTCTGTATTTCTGTTCATGAAATCTTCTGCAACCAGACAAATCCACACCTGACTCCTGAAGAGTGTATCGAATTTGTCGGACAGGTGTTTGGGGATTTTTCTTTATTATAGAGAGAATTTTCTGTCATCGGCTGTGGAGGTCATCCTTGGCCTGCCAGTCCCTTTGCGATTAGTAAGCTCGCTAGTGCTCTCTTTCTTCTTAATGATGTTCCAAACAGTTGATTTTGGTAAGCCTGTGGTTTGGCTGATGTCTCTCACAGTTTTATTCTTGTTTCTCAGTCTCATAATGGCTTCTTTGACTTTCATTGGCACAACTTTGGTTTTCATGTTGATAAACAATAATAAAAGTTTCCAAAGATGATGGAAAGACTGGAGGAAATACTAGGTGCTGAGAGCTCTCTTATACCTGCATTAAGGAGGCATTTAAACACACCTGAGCAATTACCCTGCCCTGAAATGGGGGGACTATGTATAAACACAGCTGTAATTTCTACATGGTGAAACCAAAATGTATAAAAATACCCTTTATGAAAAACTGCCAATGTGCACTTTAACCACATGTGATTTTTTTTTCTATTACAAATCTTAAATTGTGGAGTACAGAGGCAAATAAATAAATGATGGGTCTTTGTTCCAAACATTATGGAGGGCACTGTATCTAGGACCAGAAGTTTCAGGTGAGGAGTAAGGAGTTTAGACAGGATTTGAGGAAGATCCTTTTTTACCCAGACAAAGCTTGTGGATGAGCACTTGAATTACCAAGTTGTACAAAATTATGAGGCAAAATGTAGTTGGTCAAAATCTTTTTCACGTGGTGGGATATCAAAAACAAAAGGGCATGGATTTAATGTGAGAAGAACAGAATGTGAAAGGAAAGTTTGCTTTTAACCAAATGCACTTGATATCTGGAATGTGCTAAAAGACACTTGAATGGACATGGCATAGACGGATATGGATCTAATGTAGACATATGGGATAATATAGATGGGCATATCAGCCAGTGTGAATGTTGTAGACTGAATGACCCGTTTCTCTGCTGTACAAGTCTATGATTCTAAGGCATAATAGACCACAGACTAAATGTTGATAAATGAGATTAGTACAATTAGGTGGGTACTTGATGGTCAGCATAGTTGACTGAAAGACCATTTACTGAGCTGTATGACTCTGTGACTGTATTAATCGTAGCAGCATAGCCAAACCCCCTGCTTGCCATATGGGTCAGTAGGACTTCATCATATAGCTCTTGTACACCATGTAGCACATGATGTATGGAATTGTGACATTCGTTCAGAAAGGCCAAGAATGTGGATATGAAGAAGGGTCCTGAACCAAAATATTGCCTATCCGTGTTCTCCAGAGCTGCTAGCTGACCCGCTGAGTTACTCCAGCACTATATTTTTTGCTCAAGATTCCAGCATCTGCATTTCCTTGTGCCTACTAATCAAACAGCTGGGTTTTGTAGGTGGTAATAGAATTGAGAACATCCCCTATATTTTGAGGAGGAAAAAGCCAATAATTCATGCGACTGTGTTCCATTCTTTGTGGTTGGAGAAATTACTATAATGAGTCGCATCTGATGGTAGGGGCTGTCCTTCGAGCTCGACAGTGTATATGGGCAGAAATTTGAGTTCAGGGAAAAACACATGTGAGTACTGTATCTATAAAGGTAAAATTAAGACTAATCTTTGAAAATTTATCAGTTCATAGATGAAATTGTAAATTAATATTCTGCCGACTGTTTCTTGAAGCTCTTTAATGTTACGTAAAACATATTTAGTAAATGTAATGCAATTTATCATATGATCCTTTTGATTATTCACAAATTTGACAGTTTCAATAGTTAACTCTGTTGGGAAATGAAAACTTCAAAGCCTTAAATGCAAAAGAACTTTTGAAAGAAATTAAAGGGTGCTGATGCCTTTCTCTGCCTATTTACTCCCACTCAACCCCAAAATGTCTGGTACCAGTTAGCAGTGAATTTGCAGCACATGTTCTAATGCATGCTTTCTGTGTGTATAATGTACAATTGAAATATAAATTGGCTATTGCAAACTAAATTATCGAAAGGCGTTAAGTTATACTATTTTTTGCTAAAGTCGTGATCTTAAATGATATTCATTATTCCTTACTAACCTAAACTTATACTTGTGGCTCAGCAAAATGTCTCCAGAGTGGAGAAATACATATACTTAAGTACTCAAAATTATAGGAATTTAGAAGTAAAGGCCTTACAAATTAACCTGTGAATTCTAAAATAAAAGATTTTACATTCATCTAGTCATTCCTTCTCCAAATGCTCCCAAGATTTAGTTTTTTGTTTGCTGAACAACTTGTAGCATTTTGATCTTTCTCTCTGATAATATCCGAGTGTAGGAAATTCAACAGTAAAGGATCTGGAAAAATATAAGCAAGTCATCAGTAAGATGTACCAGTCTCACTGACCAGTCTGACATTGTCTCTTGGAGGTTTTTAAGTTCTACAATCTGTGAGCATTGCAGACACATTCTGGCCATAATTGTTGGTATCATGAAGCCTGGTGTGATGAAATTAGCTGTGAACACCAACTGAAACCACAGGTGCACTCACACGAACCAAGGTGACTATCCATTCTGTTGGTACCTCTGCTTCATTGACACTGAAGGGCGGCACGGTGGCGCAACGGTAGAGTTGCTGCTTTACAGCGAATGCAGCGCCGGAGACTCAGGTTCGATCCTGACTACGGGTGCTGTACTGTAAGGAGTTTGTACGTTCTCCCCGTGACCTGCGTGGGTTTTCTCCGAGATCTTCGGTTTCCTCCCACACTCCAAAGACGTACAGGTATGTAGGTTAATTTGACTGGGTAAATGTAAAAATTGTCCCTAGTGTGTGTAGGATAGTGTTAATGTGCGGGGATCGCTGGGCGGCGCGGACTTGGTGGGCCGAAAAGGCCTGTTTCCGCGCTGTATCTGAAATATGAAAAATATGAAATAAATACTGACCCCTGAGACCGCAAGCCACAGCGACCTGATATTATTAGTGCCGCTTGATTTAGTCAGTTCTGAAAACTAACCACGGTATTTCCACAGACAACTTTTAAAACATATAGGTCATCCTCAGTTTACAAATGCCCAAATTGTACACGTGACAGCACGTGGGAGACTGGTGGGATGGATTTGCCATCTGCTGCAGAGTTGCAGGCGACTGTTCTTAATGCTGCCTGGATGAATACATTCTAGTTACCACGTCTGTCCACTTTGTAAATCCTACGCCGTCTGGCCCAACAGCAGTGTCCCATTTAAAACTATCAATAGCATTTAAAACCTCGTCTGCAGTAAAATCTTTGTAAAGATCATTATTAGTTTGAGCTAAATTTATTAATATCCATATCATGGGTAAGATTGGTCAAATAGGATTTAAAATATTTCTCCAGAATATCTGTTCCCATGGGATAACCCACTTCTGCAGGCATCTTCTGTCATGCGAGAATTTTGTTCGTGTCATATTTGCAACTTGCGAGCTATTTGGGTTACAATAATAATAATAATAATATATTCCTTTATTCATCCCACACCGGGGAAATTTACAGTGTTACAGCAGCAAAGTGGATAGCAAGAGATCATTCATTATAAATAAAAGTAAAGACAAGGATAAATTGTCATCAGTTTACTATTCCTTAACTGTTACTGTTACTGTTGACTCGTCTGCTGGGAGCAGTGTTGGTTGTGCAGTCTCACAGCAGCGGGAAGGAAGGACCTCCTATATCTCTCCTTCACGCACTTGGGGTGAAGGAGTCTGTCACTGAAGGAGCTACTCAGTGCAGTGACAGTGTCCTGCATGGGGTGGGAGTCGTTGTCCAGCAGCGATGTTAACTTTGCCATCATCCTCCTCTCTCCCACCGCCTGTACTGATTTGAGGGGGCAACCCAGGACAGAGCTGGCCTTCCTGACCAGCTGGTCAAGTCTCTTCTCCGCAGCTGAGATGCTGCTGTTCCAGCAGACCACTCCATAGAAAATGGCTGATGCAACCACCGTGTTGTAGAAGGTCCTTAGGAGTGCCCCCTGCACTCCAAAGGACCTGAGTCTCCTCCTTATAACCAATTCTCAGGAATAGAACCGTGCCCATAAACCAGGGAGAACAGTTCACAACAGAAGATGCTTGCAGAGGTACTACAGCAATGGAAATATACCATTGTTGGGTAGTCATAGTAAAGGTGGACTGGGAAATCAAGATTTTTATATTTGTTCATTATGAATACAGACAGTGAACGTGGCATTGTAAAGAGGCACATGGGGTACTTGGCCAAATCTACAGGGGGACACACCTTGGTGGAACTGGAGAGCACAATGAACTTGGGTCAAAGGACTGTACATTAACACCTAATAAGACAATTCATAACTTCAGTCTCAATCTTAATTATATGACTATCTTCTAATCTTTGTACTCTGCAGATTGTTTAAAATATTAACTATAAGTTATGGTGCATTCATTCTAGTTAGCCCTCCTTTAATATTTTGATGTAATTTGCTGCTCAGCTCGCAATCACTGTTTGGACATTGGGTCCAGTAAACTAATGCTTGACAGCAACTGATTTTGGATAAAGGGAAATTCTCACAATAGAGACTGGGAGATCGTTCTTAATTGCTTTCTTCAAGATCGGTAATGGATGCCATCACCACCAGGCTACAAGCTCTGGGCATTATTTGTACGTTATTGTGTTTGCTCAACCATCCAAATGCTTGTCCCTCCTTTAGTTTGGTATCCCTCAGTCCCTTTAAAGCTCCATCAAAGGTTACACCTTCAGCCTCTTTTTTGCTTTATCATGATTAGCTACCATCACCATTGAAACTGCTTATGGTCGTGAGTGCACGAATAATACCCTGAAAAGAAGAGGTAAATCTTGAGTTGTTAAACTGAGATTCCAAACAAATTACAGTTGCCAATGAAAAGTACAATGGCCTAGAGTGTGGCACAGTGGTGAAGCTGATAGAGCTGCTGCCCCTCGCATTGCCAGAGTCCCGATCTTGACCTCGGGTGCTGTCCGTGTGAAATTTGCAGGTTCTCCCAGTGACCGCATGGTTTTCTTCTGTTTGCTCCAGCTACCTCCCACATCCCAAAGATGTGCAGGTTTCTAGTTAAATCGCGTTTGTAAATTGCTCCCAGTGTGTAGGGAGTGGATGAGAAAGTGGGATAAGATAGAACTAGTGTGAATGGGTAATTGATGGACTGTGGACGCTGTGGGTTGTTTCCATGAAGTATCTCTAAAACTAAAACTACTGAATCTGTGTGGCAGGATTTCTCACCAAATTATTGCACAGATATTGCTCAAATATGGGTGTTTTCCAAGCCTGTCAATCCCTTCTTATCAAATTTTCATTTTTATATAGGAAAATAATTGCAGATGCTGGTATAAATCGAAGGCATCACAAAATGCTGGAGTAACTCAGCGGGTCAGGCACCATGTCCGGAGAGAAGGAATGGGTGACGTTTCGGGTCGAGACCCTTCTTCAGACTGATGTCAGGGGGGGGCAGGACAAAGAAAGGATATAGGTGGAGTCTCCCACTGTCTTCCTGTCTCCACCTATATTCTTTCTTTGTCCCGCCCCCCCCGATATCAGTCTGAAGAAGGGTCTCGACCCAAAACGTTACCCATTCCTTCTCTCCAGAGATGCTGCCTGACCCGCTGAGTTACTCCAGCATTTTGTGATACCTTCATTTTTATATACAGCACCAGTATAACATTCCTGTGTTTAAACTCTATATATTGTCTTATAAAGAAAAGGATCCCACAAGCTTTTTAAACACCTTATTAACATATCCTGCTGTTTTTATAGATTGCTGTACATACTCTCCAAATTTGCAATTAGAGAGTAGGCTGAAAGAAATACATCATCATACTCCCTCTCCCATCCCTAAGATCACTACTACATAATTATAACCCTCAACATCTATTTAATCTTGAGGAGGAAAGATGATGCAGTTAGATGCAATGGCAAAGTGGTTAGGTTACTGGACAGTAACCAGAGCTACAGCAGCCAGAGCTTTGGACCATTGATCCTCCCATGGTAACCAACAGAATTAGATCAAAGGAATTAAAGGCTGGAATTAAAAGTAAATTTTAAAGAACCTAGACTTCATAACATAGTCAATAAACTACTAAGATGTTGTAAAAGCCCATCTCGTTCACCGATGTCCTTCTGAGAAGGAAATCTATCTGTGTGTGATACCATATCATGGGCACCCATGTTAATCCAAGACTTGGTTGACTCTTGCAGAGAGTATAAAGGGGATTTATGTAAATGTATGAAACGTGGAACAGACGCAGGAAACCGAATAGCCTGGTCTTGCACCTGTTTCTGAGGATGCATAGATTCATAATAAAATAATTTAAAATTTCGTAGAACATAGAACAGTGCAGCACAGGAACGGGCCCTTTGGTCCACAATCTTTATGCCAAACATGAACTGATCTCATCTGCCTGTACATGATCCATATCCCTCGTATTCCATGCGCCTATCCAAACGTCTCTCGAACGCCTCTATCGTATCTGCCTCCACCGCCACCCCTGGCAAGGCATTCCAGGTGCCACTACGCTCTGTATAAAAAAAAATTGCCCTATACATTTCCATTAAACGTTCTCCTTCTCGCCTTATAACTATGCCCTCTAATGTTGGACATTTCCACCCTGGCCAAAGGGTTCTGACTGTCCACTCTACCTAAGCCTTTCATAATTTTATATACTTCTATCAAGTCTCCCCTCAATCATTGATGTTCCAGAGAAAACAATCCCTGTAGCTGAAACACTCTAATCCAGGCAGTCATCTGGTAAACCTCCTCTGCACTCTCTCCACAGCCTCCATATCTTTCCTGTAATGGGGTGACCAGAACTGCATGCAATATTCCAAATTCCTGGCTGTTAGCATTCGTTTAATTTTTTAAGAATGTATTCAACCTACTCTTGCTTTAATCAACTTAACCAGAAAAGATAATAGATTGCATTTCAAATTAAGTTGTGTTTTCAACAGAAAGATTTAAATTAATTCTGTAAAATCTCCAATTGCATCCAGACATTGAGTAGTTAATATGTAATTTTACACTGTGACACATTCATTGTAGGGTTTCAAGAAAATGAATATGTTTTTAAGTGGATTTGGAAACAAAACAAAGTGCTGCTTTTCCTCTTCCCCTCTCGCCACCAAGTTATTAGTTAGAAAAATAATGTTATCTTCAAATTACTTGACCATCATCTTTCCCCTTTGGATTGGTTGTAGCAAGGGATGTGTTGTGTATACTGTCTGACGGCTTCCATCTGCCTGTCTCTGCTGCTTTTCCTGTTTGTATTTGGCTGCTCGGGGAAAGATTTCCATGAAAGCATTTTTTATTTGGGACATATCGTGAGTTGGATAACTCATCCTGGCTGTGTTAAAGACCATCCTGTTGTGGCTTCCAACACATTGGATTCCTCAGTTAGATTTTACCTCAATATGCAGCTCGTCTCCTTCCAGAACCTTTAAACCCCATTTAAAAAGTGTAATATTGTGCAAAACAGAAGTAAACAATATTGGACAGCATAATAAAAGCTTTTCAATAGAAACTTCTTCCTAAAAAGTAGAATTGAAACAAACTATTCCTAATTTTTATCTTCTTTCACAGGGGCCATTTCAATTTGCATACTTCCAGTTGCTTTCATTTTTATGTGATTATCTTGTTTTGGAAGATCTGCACACCCGCAGTACTCCCTGAACAAGAGGGAGTGAAAGACATTTGCCCTTTCAGGCAGAGGTATAGCTATATTTATATCCTGCCTATTCGTCTTCCTTTAACATCAGCAAAAAATTAAAAGTGGATCAGTAGCACTTCCTTAAACAATTTCTGAAACACAATTGAGCTATGGAGATTTTTCTTTCCTTAACAGGTATAACAGGTATAACAGAGCTTTATTTGTCGTTCGGTACCGAAGTACCGAACGAAACTACATAGCAGTCATAGAAAAAAAAAGAACACAAGACACATAACCCCAACACAAACGTCCATCACAGTGACTCCAAACACCCCCTCACTGTGATGGAGGCAACAAAACTTCCACTCTCTTCCCCACGCCCACGGACAGACAGCTCGTCCCCGACCGACCCGCACAGTCCCCGCACCGGGCGCTGAAACGTCCCGCCGCCGAACCAGGCGATGAAAGGCCCGCGACCAAGCCTTGTGCAGCTAAGTCCCGTGGTCGAGCCGCACCGGGCGATGTTAAGTCCCGCAGCCGAGCCGCACCAGCGGTGAAAAGTCCCGCAGCCGAGCTGCACCGATGTTAAGTCCCGCAGCCGAGCCGCACCAGCGGTGAAAAGTCCCGTAGCCGAGCTGCACCGGGCGATGTTAAGCCCCGCAGCCGAGCTGCACCGGGCGATGTTAAGCCCCGCAACCGAGCTGCACCGGGCACTGTTAAGTCCAGCGGCCAAGCCGCACCGGGGTGTAAAGTCCAGCGTCCGAGCCGCAGCGGGCGATGTTAGGCCCCGCAGCCGAGCTGCACCGGGCACTGTTAAGTCCAGCGGCCAAGCCGCACCGGGATGTAAAGTCCAGCGTCCGAGCCGCAGCGGGGGATGTTAGGCCCCGCAGCCGAGCTGCACCGGGCACTGTTAAGTCCAGCGGCCAAGCCGCACCGGGTGATGTAAAGTCCAGCGACCAAGCCGCACCGGGGGATGTTAGGCCCCGCAGCCGAGCCGCACCCCGCGCCGTGAGGAAGAGAAAAGTCCCCCCCCCCCACACACACCCACGCCACCACCCCCTCCCACACATACACAACCAAAAAAATATATATAAAAACCATCCCAACACCGACACACAACAAAAAAAAAGGGAAAAAAAAGACGGACAGACTGCTAGTCAGCCGCTGCCGTTAGGCGCCGCCACGTGATTGCTCAGCATGTGTGTCGAGACAATCACAGTAAAAAACAGTCCATGGCATCTTTTATATCCTTTAGCACCAATAAAGTATCAGAAATACAATTTAAAAGCAGGCTCCTATTTAATTTGAATCATTGTCCTGAATATCGTGGCTGTGCATGAAGTCTTCTCAGTATTTCACCAGTGCATAACAGAAAACGATAGACTCAAATGCTTAAAACTTTTGGAAGCATACAGAAAATCTCAAGAACAGTAATTGGAAAATTGGTAAATCTATACAGCAGTACGTTTGGCATTACAAACATTTCTTTCATTAGTTTCCTTTCCTTCCCTTTTTATCAGCACCTCTTTCAAAGCACTGACTCACGATGTATCAAAATTTATGATGCTGTCTTTCCTCTTCTACCTCACTTGAATAAGCATTTAGGCTATCAGATTGTGGAGAACATTGCAATTGGCCTAATCTTCATCTAAAGTCTTCACGTGTAGCAAGATTTAGTGAGAGCTCTGTTTGCCTGCTATCCTATTAAATCACACTCGAGTACAGATGACCCCCGAGCACTATGGTCGTTCAGGCAACAGAAATTCACCCTTACAATCATAAATCACCACCCAAAAATTTGAGATATGGAATGAAGGTCATTCTCACTGAATTTTTGTTGAAATAATTTCAATAAATAACTACAAAAAAAATCTACTTTCATTTCTTGACACACAAGCAGACAACACAGTTTAGTGTTATGGAAAATTAGAGGCATGGGGTCATACCGCAAGGAAACAGGGTCTTGTTATAGTACAAAAACAACATTTAAATGACATTTGGACAGGTACATGTTCAGGAAAGGTTTAGAGGGATAAAGGTCCAAAACAGGCAAATGGGACTACCTTAACTGGGGATTGTGTAGGAAGGAATTGCAGATGCTAGAACCGAAGGAAGACACAAAAAAAGTGGAATAACTCAGCAGGTCAAGCAGCATCTCTGGAGATTAGGAATAAGTGATGTTTCGGGTTGAGACCCTTCTTCAGAATGAGAGTTGGGGGAAAGGGGAATGAGAGATGTAGACGGTACATAGAACAAATGTATGAAAGATAAGCAAATAGCAACGATGATCAAAGAAAGTTGGAGCCCACAATGGTCTATTGTTGGCAGTGGGGTATGTGACAACAAGTTATACAGACAGTGAAAATCAGCAGGATGACAGTGAAACTAGTACGACAACTAGGGTGGGGGAGGGACGGAGAGAGAGGGGATCACAAAGTCAGAGAAATCAGAATTCATACCGCTGGATTGTAAGCTCCCCAAGCGAAATATGAGGTGCTGTTCCTCCAATTTGTGTTTGGCCTCACTCTGACAATGGAGGAGGCCCAGGACAGAAAGGTCAGTATGGGTAGACACAAAATGCTGGAGTAACTCAGCGGGACAGGCAGCATCTCTGGAGAGAAGGAATAGGTGACGTTTCGGGTCAAGACCCTTCTTCAGACCACTCCTCTCTTCGTGAAAGATTAGTTTGGGAATGGGAAGGGAAGTTTGGCAACTGGGAGATCACATTGGCCAAGACGGACTGAGCGAAGGATTCCTTATTGGCATGCACGTGTTGGCCCTGTTTCCTTGCAACATGGCTCCATGAATAGGGACCAAGGGAACGATCTTGTCTGGAATCTATGGAAATGGATGAATGCCCTTGAATATTTCCCATCTGTATTCACATTGGGCATGGACATTATAGTAGGAGAATTCAGGAAGGCAGATTGTGAAATTCTAGAACAGTAGAAGGCAAAAGGTACTGGTATTGATGAATTATTGACACATGTTCTGAATACCATGAAAAAGTTTGTTTTCCGTGCTATGCATGAGTACATCAGGTAGTGCAGAAGCGAAAATAAATGTAAAGCACAGTCCTCCAGTCACAGAGGAAGTGCAGATAAAATAAAATGCAATGAGGTAGACTGGAGGATAAGGACATTTATCCCAAGCATCTGGGAAGTCTGTTCAAAAGTCTGATAACAGGGGAAGAAAGTGTTCAGCTGGTCCTTGATTATGTTGTGCAGTTGTAGAAATCAGTAAGAATCATTGGGAGAGGTGTGGAATTTCCTTAGGCTTCTGGGGTAGTAGAGATATTGGTGTGCTTTCCTGGCCAAATTATTATTAAATTACTTGTGATATTTACACGTAGAAAATTAAAGTTCTCTCCATCTACATGTGCAAATGCACAGATTAATCAAAGATTACTGGTTAATCAGCATGATAGACCAATTTGGTTTAATTTTTTGAAGTGAACAAAATTTATTAATTGAGGGCCAAGTGGTTGATGGATTTCAGTAAGGCCTTTGACAAATGTTCACATATTTGTAACTCATGGTATTGAAGGGAAGTTGCCAAATTGGTTCCAAAATTGGCTTGGTATTAAGAAACTGGGTGTGGTGGAAGATTGTTTTTGTGGTTAGTAGCTTGTGCCCAGTAGTGTACTACAGGGATCAGTCCTGAGACACTTGCAGTTTGTCATATATATTAACAATTCAAATGCGTGTGTAGGAGGTGTGATTAGTACATTTGCTGATGAGAAAGAAATTAGCGATGTTGGTGATAGTGAAGAGGGTGGTCTTAGGCTACAGGATGGTATTGATTAGTTGGTAAAATAGGCAGAGCAAAGAAAGATGGAATTTAATCCTGGTAAGTGTGAGGTGGTGTATTTTCAGGGGGAGGATACACACATGAATGGTGGTGCCCCAGAGCTTATTGACGAACAGAGGGATCATAATGTACTTATCCAAGGATTCCTGAAGGTGGCAGCACAGGTAGAAAAGATAGCAAAGAAAGCATTCGGGATGTTTGCCTTTTCACTAGCTGAGGCAAAGAACATAAGAGCATAGCACAACTTTATAAAACTTTTGTTAGGCCACAAAAGGAGTACTGTGAGCTGTTTAGGTGCCATGCTGGAAAATGAACATAATTGCACTGTATGGAGAGGAGATTCTGCCAGAATATGGTCTGGCATGCAGCATTTCTATTTTGAGAACAGAGTGAAGAGGTTACTTTTGATTTTCTGTGGAGTGGAGAAGGCTGAGGGAAAACATGATTTAAGTGCTCAAAACAACAAGATGCATGGTTGTTGTAGACACAAAGAAACTTATTTCCATAGAAGAGGTGTCGAAAACCAGTAGCAACAGGTTTGAGGTAGGGAACAAGAGGTTTCGAGGGGATGTGAAGAAACATTTTTTCACCTTGAGGGTGGCGGCAGTGACTTTGTATCAAGACACTTGAATTTTCAAGGCATAAAAGGCTACGGGTGAAGTGCCGATAAATGAGATTTGTATATATGAGTGTTTGATTGTTAGACTGAACATGGTGGGCCAAAGGCACTGCTATGTTGTTGTTTGACTATGGTTCTGTAACTTATTCATTATTTCCTTTACATACTAACCATTGCCCGTCAATGCATTGTCCCAGTCATCTACTTCTAATTCTCCTCTCAAGCCTTCAGAGCTTTAAGACTAATTTTGCAATAAATTCCAACACTTTCAAACTCAGTATCCTGTTCTACCATATTTACCTGCTCCCGGTGGGGTGAAGGATGGGCCCACTGTATGCCAATCCTCACCGCACCCCGACCAGCTGGTTTCGACGGCACCAATGGCCACTTCACGAGGGGGGCATTGACACTGCCAACTCCAACTGCTTACCCTTGATTGACTCTCATGAGGTCATGTGATAGTAGAATTAGGCCATTCAGCCCAACAAGTCTACTCCGCCATTCAATCATGGCTGATTTATCTCTTCCTCCTAACCCCATTCTCCTGCCTTCTCCCCATAACCCCTGACACCCGTACTAATCAAGAATCTATCTGCTTTAAAAATATCCATTGAATTGGTCTCCACAGTCATCTGTGGCAAAGAATTCCACAGATTCACCACCCTCTGACCAAAGAAATTCCTCCTTATCTCCTTCCTAAATGAACGTCCTTCATTTCGGAGACTATAACCCTCTAGTCCTAGACTCTCCCACCAGTGGAAACATCCTTTCCACATCCACTGTATCCACGCCTTTCACTTGTCAGTACATTTCAATGAGGTCCCCCTTCATTCTTCTAAACTCCAGTGAGTACAGGCCCAGTGCCATCAAACGCTCATCATATGTTAACCAAATCATTCCTGGGATTATTCTTGTAAACCACCTCTGACCCCTCTCCAGAGCCAGCACATCCTTTCTCAGATACGGTGCCCAAAATTGCCCACATGGAAAACATAGAACATAGAAAACATGATATCAAGAATTATGATATCGAGCTCATCTTCTCTTGTTCTGGCTCCAGGCCTTTTCTCTCAAGGAGTCCTCATCTCCTCGTGATGACTTGTTCTCGCATCTCCAACATTCTTCCTTCTCCTGGACTTCCCCTGCTGGCTTTCTATCCTCTCTGGACCTTTTTATTTCCAAATGCTGGCACAACATCAACTGTCTTGACTTCTTCATTCCCCCTACCCACTCCAATCTCACCCCCTCTGAGTGCACAGTCCTCCGCTCACTCAGTATCAATCTTACTATTGTTATCAAATCCGCTGCAAGGTTGACCTCTACCATGCTGGTGCCAGCTCTCAGACACTTCCTCATACCATGACCCCACAGATGAACACCAGGCTGTTATCTCCCGAGGATGGACACAAAACACTGGATTAACAGTGGGACAGGCAGCATTTCTGAAGAGAAAGAATGGGTGATGTTTTGGGTCGAGACCCTTCTTCATTTCCCAGACCCTTACCTATCTCCTCATCCCTGCTGATTTCCCTTCCATAGCCTCTGATCTTCCAATCTTATAGTTCCCCAGTCCCCTACTGCCCATTTCTTCCCAACATCCGCAATCAGGCTTGCCCTGGCAAATCCGCTTCTGCCTCCCATGCCTCACAACACTCATCCACAACTGCCCATCCCTCTCTGCCCGTCCAATCCATTCCCACCTACATCTGAGACACCTCACACGCTCTTCAGTACTTCAATAGAACATAGAAAGGTACCGCACAGGAGCAGGCCCTTCAGCTCACAATGCCTTTGTCAAACATGACGCTAAACTAAACTAATCTCATCTGCCTGCACATGACGCAGACCTCTCCAATTTCCTGCATATCCATGTGCCTATGTAAAAGCCTCTTCAACAGCATTATCGTATTTGCCTCTGGCAACATGTTTCAGACACCAACAAACATCTGTGTAAAAAAAAAAGCACGTCTTGCACATTTAATTTAAACTTTGCCCCACTATAAATAGATGATCGATATAAAATGCTGGAGTAACTCAGCGGGTCAGGCAGCATCTCTGGAGAAACGGATAGATGACGTTTCAGGTCAAAACCCTTCTTCAGACTATTCTTCAGTCATCAGAACAGATGATTGGTGATTGGCATTGAGTCCATGCTGTATCTCTAAAACTAAATAAATTTAACGTGTGAGGGAAAAGATTTCATAGGAATCTGAGGGGCAACTTTTTCACACAGACAATGATAGGTTTATGGAGCAAGTGCCAGAGGAAATATTTATGGTAGGCACAATAACTATATTTTAAATCAATTTGGACAGGTACACGGATAGAAAAGATTACGAGGGATATGGACTAAACATGGGCAAATGGGACTAGCATGGATGGGGCTTCTTGGTCTACATGGGCGCATTGGGCCGAAAGGTTTGTTTCCATACAGAATGATTCTGTATTATCCCAGTTACACATGCCTTTCATTTTCTGATTAAAGCTAGGCCCAATATTGCAAATGCTATTTGGTGACCTATAAATAACTTCTTCCAATATTTTCTGAACATTGTCTTTCTTAGTGCAAGCCAAAGTGATTCCAGTTCCTTATCATGTAAAGCCAAGATCATTTCTCATCACTGCCAACTTATGCTTTTTGGCTCTCCTTCCTAATGTTGAACACCCTAGAATATTTTAGGGCACCTTATATAATAGCTATTAAATTATATCTGCTTTTTTCAGTTTTTGTTTATAAATCATCTACCTTATTATGAATTGCACGGACATTCATATATAATGTAGAAAAGAGGAGGTTTAGCTGGAGGGATCTGTGGTGCATGGAGGTGGGTCATGTAAGTTTCCTTAGAGAGGCTATTTATGATGTGCTGCCATCACCGCAGAACCTCAAACAATGGGAGGGTGGGGACCCGGCGTGTCCCCTGTGTTCAGAGGTGGCAACATTGTGGCATATTTTGTCAGGATTAGACTAGGACTAGTCTTTCTCAGGGTCGGTATACTTGGCAGCATAACCACGTCTTGAAGTGCATAGCAGCTGCAATGGAGAGGAGGAGAGCACGTGAATTCAGTAAGCATCAGGACTGGGAGTGCAGTGATTCATTTTGTCCATGAGGGAGAAAAAGGTCGAGGAGGGAGGTTTTCAGACAGGTATGAGTTAGGCCAATTGTGGGGAGCCAAAGATTGGGAGATGCAGGTAGATTTGGGAGGAAAGCTTGTTGTTCCACAGTAAATAATTAGTACTAGTTTGAGGCCTGATATAGTGTTATGGTCAGTTAGTCAGCGAATAGTGTATTTTATAGAACTAACGGTGCCTTGGGAGAACTTCGTGGATGAGACTTATGAAAGGAAAAAGCTTAGATAGGTAGTGTTGGCAGCAGACGTTGAGCAGCAAGGATGGAGAGCAAAAGTACGTCCGGTAGAGGTGGGTTGTAGAGGTTTCATAGCGAGATCGACCATGTCGCTATTTGGAAAGCTGGGAATTTGCAGGCAGAGTTTGCGTCAGGCTGTAAAGCAGATGTCAGAGGCAGCAGAGCAAGGCAGTAGGATTTGGTGGAGAAGAAATAGTGTCAGTTGGGGGCAGGAAGAAAACGTATTACATGCATTATGTGTATCTCTTTGTAAGTGTCGTCTGTGTAAGTGTATCCGGTTTGATATTTGTGGTGTTACAAGTTTAATGATGGGCTAGGATAGGTGGAAGATAGGATGCAGATGTTTAGCATTTGTTAGAGTGAGTTAATTGTCTGCAGTTTCCTATATTTAGTAGATTCTGGTAGCATAGGTGGTGAGCGGGTATTGAGGGGGGTTGTTCTGGGACGCCAGAACTAACTGTTGAGCCTTACAAATTGTAATTTATAGTGTCTTTATTTTTGACAGATAAACATTTTTATGCATGACTTTGTTCATGTTGTTTATTTATTTGTTTTACTACTTTTCCAGCTTTCCCTTCTCACTTTGTTCCTCTCCTTTCTGAATTCCGTTTAAGATGCCAATTTCCCCTCTCCTGATCTTTCCAGTGACACTGGCAATGCCCTCAGACCAGCCCGCCCCACACCAGGATATTGGTCTGAGCCCTGCTGTTCTCCAACCTGTCCAGTCTGTATAGACACCACCTGTTCTACGAAATCTAAAATCATCCTCCTGCTCCCTCCATCCCGTCCCAAATTCTTCTGGTTAGTTCCTCCTATTGGTATACTTTTAACGAACAACCAAGAACAACAGAAATTAAAACACTAATGGGCTTATTATTTTTTCTCTATCAGTGCGTTTGTCTCCTTCCTACTGTGATATGTCAGAGATCAAGGACTAAGTATAGTTTGGAATGGATGCTTTGTCTAGCCAGTTTAGTTGATTTAAGCAAAAGTTGAGAATTATTATAATAATGACAAAGCAACTCTTACTCAGGAGTTGTGCACGGTAGATCAGTTTTTACTTTGTCGTTGTGTATTTTAGGATGGTGCTGAAACCTAAACATTATGCTAACTCAAAAATTGACCAAAATTGATCATGGTAGATTTTTGGGGTAAATAACATTCAGCGCAGTTTCTATTTTTATTACACTCCTGAAGGTTGCACTATCTACTGCAAGGTTTTAAAAGATAGTTTTGGACACCAAGAAATATATGTTGTATATTAATGATTTGAATGGGGGAATTGAAGGCTTTGTGGAAATAGGTGGAGGGGCAGGCAGAATAGAGAAAGCAGGAACTTTGCAGAAGGACTTGGACAGGTTGGGTGTGTGGGCAGAGAAGTGGCAGATGGAATATAGTGTAGCAAAGTATGGAGTCATGCATTTGGGTGGTCAGAATAAAGGCATGGGCTATTTTCTAAATGGGGAGAGAATCCAGAAATCGGAGGTGCAAAGTGACTTGGGAGTGCTTGTGCAGGATTCCCAAAAGGTTAACTTGCAAGTTCAATCGGCAATAAGGAAGGCAAATGCAATGCCAGCATTTATTTCAAGAGGGTTAGAATACAAAAACAGCGATGTAATGCTGAGGCTTTATAAGGCACTGGTCATGCTGCATTTGGAGTATTGTGAGCAATTTTAGGCACCATTTCTGAGGATGTGCTGGCTCTGGAGAGAGGTCAGAGGAGGTTTACAAGAATGGTCCTAGGAATGAGCGGGTAAACATGATGAGCATGTAAGGGGTTTCTGCGCCGAGCTTTCGCCCGACCTAAGGTCCCCGTGCCTTGCTCTGATCCCTTGACCAGGCCGCGCACACTGGTTCCCCGTGAGTGGTTCGACCCACTCACCCCTTACGGTTCTAGACACTGGACTTAGATGCAGGAGTGTTTATAGTGCAGAAAAATTCCACCAGACCAGATTTTAAAACCAGGGTTTAAATGAAAAGGCTTTTATTTAGCGCTTGGGACTATTGTCCATGAATACTTATACATTTCTATACGACATATCTATAAAACACATATTGAATCACATGAATACCTTTGACTTATGAATCATAAAACGCACAGTTCTACAAGACATATACACGAATACCTTTTTCTCTGAATTCTTAAACACACAGTTCTACAAGACATATACACGACTGTAAGATGGGGAACGTACGACACATCGCAAAATTGACCAACACATATTTCTTTACACACCCAACGTTTATTCAAACCACCCTCCCCTCTACACTAAACTATGTCCAGGATATGCAAGATTTGGGGTACATGCTCACCATGGGGCTATCACTGGGGTTACTGGCTGTTCGTGCTGCAGTATTTCTTCTCGAGTTGCGTGCCTGTTCCTCTCTCTTGCATCCGTTCTTCTTGCCTGTCTTTTCTTCCTGCATCCGTTTTCTTGCCTGCTTGCGTTCCTTGCAGGTTTTCTTCTAGCTTCAGCTTCTTCTTCCAGTATTTCTTCTTGAGTTTAAAACCCAAAAGTCGTGGCCAGTTATACTATTCTGACCCGTCCTATCTCCCGCCAGATCTTGGAATCTCTTTGTTTAAAAAGATATGTATGAGTTTTCTCTCTGATCTGCGCTTATGTCCGGGGATACCGGGGATGGCCAGACAGTGTAAATTGGAATTTCGTTGCAAGGTGATGGATTTAACTGGTTTCCCATCACCTACCAGGTAGTTTTCTATGGGCTATTGTGCCCCCTTAACGAGATTAACTGTGTAGGTCGGCTTGGGGCATTGTGAGTATGCTGATGTCAGTGCCCCAGTGTCTGGACTTCGACCTGGTTTCGCAAGTTTCTGCATGGCCAATACCCATCCATTGTTCTGGCCGTGGCTTTGCAGAAACCTAGAGACTGGGCTGTAAGGTTTTTGCTTTTGTGGCTGGTCCCTTGGAAAAAACCGACCGCAGCCTTTCTCCGCTATCAGCCCCAGTCTCCCGTTTAAAATGTCCAAACTGCAGCTCTTTGGTTTTGTGTTGCTTTCAGAATGAGGGAAAACTTCTCAAATCTTACAGCATTACTTGCTGGAGTTTAGAAGGATGAGGGGGGATCTCATTGATTCTTAGCGAATAATGAAAGGCTTGGATAGAGTGGATGTGGAGAGGATGTTTCAGTGGGAGAGTCTAGGACTAGAGGTCATAACCTCAGAATTAAAGGACATTCCTTTAGGAAGATGAGGAGGAATTTCTTTAGTCAGAGGGTGGTGAATCTGTGGAATTCTTTGCCACAGAAGGCTGTGGAGGCCAAGTCAGTGGATATTTCTAAGGCGGAGATAGATAGATTCTCGATTATAGTCATAGAATGATACAGTGTGGAAACAGGCCCTTCGGCCAAACTTGCCCACACTGGCCAACATGTCCTAGCTACACTAGTCCCACCCGCCTGCGCTTGATCCATATCCCTCGAAACCTGTCCTATCTATGTACCTATCGAACTGTTTCTTAAACGTTGGGATAGCCCCAGCCTCAACTACCTCATCTGGCAGCTCGTTCCACACACCCACCATCCTTTGTGTGAAAAAGTTATGGGGAGAAGGCAGGAGAATGGGATTAGGTGGGAGGGATAGATCAGCTATGATTGAATGGTGGAGTAGACTAGATGGGCCATATGGTGTATCATATCATATCATATATATACAGCCGGAAACAGGCCTTTTCGGCCCACCAAGTCCGTGCCGCCCAGCGATCCCCGTACATTAACACTATCCTACACCCACTAGGGACAATTTTTACATTTACCCAGCCAATTAACCTACATACCTGTACGTCTTTGGAGTAATTCTGCTCCTATCACATGGCATTATGAATTATGAGCTATATAATCGGTCATGACCTTGGTTGCATGCAGCTCATGTCAGCACCAGATAAAATAATTGTATTTGGATTGGGCCATTTTTGCCATTTTTGAATAAGCACACATTCCTGATATCCAATAATTCCAGGATTCATCTGAAATTTATGAGCTTATGTTTTAAAATAATCCAAAAATTCAGAAGGCATCTAACTGTACAGTATTATAGTCCAAATAGATGGCTTCAGGTTCTGCTTAGGTGATTCTATAAATCTTTTTTTGTAAACATTGATGAAGAAGGATGGCCGTAATTATTTTCCATTAAGGTCCAGCATCAGAGTAGTTACCTATCTGTTATATATTTTGTCTGAATTTCTGTTTTAAAAAAAACTTCTCGGAAGAGACATGAGTATTTGAGTTTATGACATCCCATGAATGTTTGACACTATTTTCCATGATCCCTCGTTGTAGGCTGATCCAGAAGGTTAACATGCATGGTATCCACAGCAGCTTGATAGTTTGGATTTAGAATCAGCTTACCCATAGAAGAGAGAGGGTAGTTGTTGAAGGGTATTATTCTGGCTGGACGTCTGTGACCCATGGTAATCTGCAGGGATCAGTGCTGGAACCTCTTGTTGTTTTAATATATGACTTGGACAAAATGTACATTGGTTGGTTAATAAGGTTGCAGATAACACAAAAATTGGTGGAGTTGCGGACAGTGGAGAAAGCTGTCAAAAGATGGAGATCATATAGATTAGTTGCAGATATGGGTTCAGAAATGACAGGTGAAGTTTAATCTCGGGCAAGTGTGCAGTGTTGCACCTTGAGAGGTTAAAGGTAAGCGTTTTGAAGGTAAGAAAGTATGCAAATAATGGCTGGAACTTTAACAACATTGATGTACAGAGGGATCTTGGGGTCCATGAAAGTAGCAACAAAAATAGGTAGAGCGGTAAAGTAGGCGTATGGTATGCTTGCCTTCGACAGTCAGGGCTTTGAGTATAAGAGTTAGAAAGTCATGTTGCGGTTTACAATGTACAGTCTACATTTGGATTATTGTGTACAGTTCTGTTCATCCTATTACAGGAACGATATGGAGCCTGTGGAGAGAGTGTAGAAGAGGTTTACAGAAGAATGTTGCTTGGATTAGAGCGTTTAGGTTTATTACTGTCAATTTGTAAAAATCTTTGTGTTGTGTGCTTTCCGAACAGATCAGATATACGATACATAAATACAATCATGTCAAACTCACGTGCAAAAGGCAGTGCAAAGGGAGAGATACGATACAGAGTGCAAGAAAGATTGAATAAACTTGGAATGTTTTTTTTCTGGTGTCCGAAATGGAGGGAAAGAGGTTTATAATACTATGATAAGCATAGATAGGGCAGACAGTCTGAACTTTTTTCCAGGTTGGAAATTTAAAATCAGCTTTAAAGTCAGAGGTTGAAAGTTTAAAGAGATGTGTGAGTGTCATTTTTAGGTGCCTGGAATGCGCTGCAAGGGGTGGTAGTGGAAACAATAGGACTGTGGCATTTAAAAGACTTTCAGATAGGCACATGAACAGACACTGTGGCCGGCTTCAAAGCCCGTTTCTGTGCTGTATGTAATCCATGTTTGCAATATTTATTTGGAGCATCAGACGTGGTGACACATAACCACAATGTGATGACATAATGGACATGAAATACTTGCTATAATTTGTATTGTCGCAATTTCATTTCCTACCACACATACCTGAGGATCCTGTATAGACTGTGACTGAGGAAATGAGGCAGCAGTAATGTGTGCAGACAGTCTGATGTCTGAAATGTTGCAGCACAGTATAATCTGCTTCATTTAAATTTTTTGTATTATAGAAGAAGATAATAGTCAATAGACAATAGGTGCAGGAGTAGGCCATTCAGCCCTTCGAGCCAGCACCACCATTCAATGTGATCATGGCTGATCATTCTCAATCAGTACCCCGTTCCTGCCTTCTCCCCGTACTCCCTGACTCCGCTATCCTTAAGAGCTCTATCTCACTCTCTCTTGAATGCATTCAGAGAATTGGCCTCCGCTGCCTTCTGAGGCAGAGAATTCCACAGATTCACAACTCTCTGACTGAAAAAGTTTTTCCTCATCTCTGTTCTAAATGGCCTACCCCTTATTCTTAAACTGTGGCCCCTGGTTCTGGACTCCCCCAACATTGGGAACATGCTTCCTGCCTCTAACGTGTCCAACCCCTTAATAATTTTATATGTTTCGATAAGATCCCCTCTCATCCTTCTAAATTCCAGTGTACACAAGCCTAGTCGCTCCAGTCTTTTAACATACGACAGTCCTGCCATTCCAGGAATTAACCTAGTAAACCTACGCTGAACGCCCTCAATAGCAAGAATATCGTTCCTCAAATTTGGAGAACAAAACTGATCACAGTACATCCCTCACCAACAGAGCTACCCCACCTCCTCCTGATTAATATTGCTTTTTTTAATGTCACGTACCGAGATGCAGTAAAAAAAAGTTATATTTGTGTGCTATCCAGACAATTTAAATGATTCTATACATGAGTACAATCAAGCCACACACAAGTGCACAGGTTGTGCACAGAGAAAAATGCCAGAGTTTAGAATATCATAGTTTTACGGCATTGTTGCATTGCAGTTACAGAGAAATAATCCAGCTTCCGCAATGAAGCTCCTTGATTATTTTGGCTGCTTTTGGTGGGAAGTTTGGAGATGAATTTGGTTCAGATTATGGTGTTGAAGGCAGAGTTGTATAGTTGTGAGGATCATCACTATACCAACCTTGATCGTGCTAACCTTTTTGGTTCATTTTCCATCCAAGATTATGATGAGCTAACTCTACCAACATCTCTGTCATTTTTGTCTTCTCCCACACTCATAATTTCTCCTAATTCCCCATCTATGCCTGCATTGACTTTTTTTTCTATCATTCTTCAATGTTCCCTATCACATTATGTCTAATTTTCCCCATGAGCCTCAAAGATTATGGTGATTTGCCATCTTGACTCCATTCCCACATAACTTCTGAAATTAATCTTTCCATTGGCTTCTGTGTTAATTGTTCCCATTTTTAGGTATTAATTTCTCTTTAAAAGCATTTGAGGTCATACTGAACTTAAACATTCCACAGTCACCCCATACATTTTTTCCTGTGCTTTCTAATCTTATTTTTGTCATGAAGATTCTCAAAAAAATAGTGCCTCCCATCTCTTTACCTACCTTTCTCACAATCTCTGCTCAGATCGAGTCCCAGAAGTTAATTTACACCATTTTGTCAACATCGCATAAGGTCATGACATGCAAATGATCTGCTTTGCCTTTCCTTTCCCAGCGTATTGAATTTTAAATTTGCACGTTGCTCCACTAATCTTGGCAAGGCCTTTCATCTCTTTTGCAGCCTTCCAAATATTCAGCCTTCCTCTCCCATATTTCCTTCTAAAGCGAAAGCTTTTCAGTCTTTCTTGTTATTTCCCCAGCTTTTTTGTTATTTCATTCAACCCTCTTGCAAAGATGTGTAGTCTTTTTCTCAATAAAAGGCAATAATTGAGGAGATGAGGGAATTACAGTTAGTAGATCGACCAGCGTTGATAGTGGTTGACCTCTGATGTAGTAAATAAAAGTGAAAATTGATTATTCTTATTTAGAATTATTAGACGTATAAGTAAATGAATTGATAGCATATTCAGGAGTCTTATTTGCTATGAAGTCAGGTGTGGAGGTCTTCCCTGAACTGGGAGAGGATACCCAGCACAATTTCTTTCCTTGTGCATCAGTGCTTTATTTGTGGTGCAAAGTAAGTGTGGGCAGGAACGGTTTCTTTCAGAAATTCAAAGGTAACCGTGTAACCATGTCAGAACAGGTCGATGGGGAATTACACAGCCATGAACACATTGAAATAGGTTCAATGGAAGAATGTGTGTTATTGACCATGTTAATTGAAGGACGGATGAGGCACCAAATTGGCAGTGACAGAAGATAACAGGAGCAAGTTTGTTATTTCACAGGCAATCGCTCTGCAAACTTGCCCTTGATCATTTATTTTCTCTCTCTTTCTTTCTGTATTCATAATACAGCATGACAATTCTTCTTAGCTTTACCTTTCTCTTCCCTTTGAACCCAATGTCTGCTGCTACTATTCGTCCTCCTGACATCCCTATGGTGTTGAACCAAATTGAAATTTAGCCTATGTTGGATCAAGACTATCTGAACTCATTGATATGGGGTATGGGGAGAAGGCAGGAACGGGGTACTGATTGAGAATGATCAGCCATGATCACATTGAATGGTGGTGCTGGCTCGAAGGGCCGAATGGCCTCCTGCACCTATTGTCTATTTCTTTCTAGAAAATCAAAACAATCTTCCTCCAGCTAAAACTCAAAACTGCCATTACCTAACCACTATATTTGAATTTACTTTTTTAATAATGTTGTCTCCTGGTAGCAACCTCCCTTTGGTTTTCACTTTGTTTTCCCAAATCTCACTATTGCACTGCCTGGTACAGGATTGAGTTAGGCAGACCAGATCTCCCACTAGTCTTCCTGTCTCCGACTACTTCCTATCTTTGTCCCGCCCCCTCCCCTGACATCAGTCTGAAGAAGGGTCTCGATCCAAAACGAGACCCATTCTTTCTCTCCCGAGATGCTGCCTGACCTGCTGAATTACTCCAGCATTTTGTGTCTACCCCAGATCTTAACCAGTCTGGTTAAACAGTCTGCCAAATACTTACAGTCTATACTCTTATTTAATTAATTCTAACTCAGGCGAGGTGAGGGAGCAGGTAGCATCAACAGAACACTCTTGTAGCATGATTCAATGACTCCATGAAAGGGCAAATGGCAAATTGTTGGAAATGAAGTAAAGAAACGACATCAGGCAAGTTATAGGAATTATGGCATTTACCTTATAGTTTTATGCCTCTTTCTTCCAAATTAATCAGCCATGTCCCACACCCTCTACTGATCTTATTTCTCGGAATGATTCATGCTCGGTTGACAAATTATTGCCAGGTCTGAGGAAAGATTCCTGGGGTAAGTCAAAGCAGGTTCCCTCTGTAACTCACCTGAGGTAGAGATAATCACCATCATTTGGAGCTGCCTCTAAACTGGTTATTCAACTGGGCTGTCACGCATTAACAATTTTTCTTTCATGTGAAATAAAAAAGAGTATTACAATTGTGTAATGAGTTATGCTCATTTATTTAGAGGGTTTTTAGACGTCTGAATAGATTTTAAGCTGTAGCGTAGCCATGTGTTAATATAATAACCACAAAATGGCCAAATGCTCCAGATTCCAAACGGTAATTGATTCACTGAAGCACTTTGAGGTCAAGTAAAGTGTAAATGCTATTCAAGGCTGTCTAAATGTCTTTGAAATGCTGTTATTGTACCTACCTCAACTACTTCATCTGGCAGCCCGTCCATATACCTACCACCCTCGGTGTGAAAAAGTTGCCCATCAGGTACCTATTGAATCTTTCCCTTCAATGTCCCCTAGTTCTTGATTCCCCTACCCTGTGCATTCACATCATGATTTTACACACCTCTATAAAATCACCCCTCAGACTTCTGCGTTCGAAGGAATAAAGTCCCAACCTTCCCAATTTCTTTCTATAGCTCAGGCTATAAGCAATTATATTGGAGTCTCGCAGCAGGCATGCAGATGATGGAATTGATTGAGCATGATTAGATTGTGAATGCTGTGGATGTTGGCCTGGAAAAGGAAAATAACATTAGTATGTCTATCCTGCCAGTGGATTTAGAGGAGTTGGGGAGACAGTGTTAGTTCTCCCTTAACTTTGAGGTGATTATTGCAAGATGTCAATGTTTCTGAGGGTTACAAGAGAATGGGGACCCATACTGCTCTGAGACCCATGATTTTAGTATTGTGTTTCAGGTCTCAAATGTGATCTCCATTGGCTAGAAAGTCTGTGCTGACACACTGGTCAATGTTGAATTTCAACAATGATATATGCCTTCACATAGAGGTACATCCCAAGATGTAGAAAGTGATCTCATGGAATCTTACAGCATGGAAACAGGCCCTTTGGCCCAACTTGCACACTGACCCACATGTCCCATCTACACTGGTCCCACCTACCTGCGTTTGGTCCATATTCCGCTCAGCCAATACCTGAATAAATGTTTCTTAAATGTTGTGATACTACCGGTCTCAAATACTCGTTCCATACTCAAATAGCTCGTTCCATGCACCTACCACTCTTTATATGAAAACCTACCCCTCGGGTTCCTATTAAATCAGTTTCTCAGGATTGGCCAAAATTCTACCCCTCATAGTTTTGTAGACCAGTCTGCAGTGAAACAGGCTGTTCGGCCCTACTAGTCCATGCCAACCAAGTTGCCCAACCTAGTAATTCCAACATGCCTGTGCCTGGCCCATGTCCCTCCAAACTCTTCTTATTCATATATACTGTCCAAGTGTCTTTTAAATACTGTAATTGTACTGCCTCATCTACTTCAGCTGTCTGCTTGTTCCATGTACCTTCCCCTATCAGTGTCCAAAAATTGAACCTCGGATTCCTTTTCAGTCTTTCCTTTCTCACCTTAAACCTAGTTTTAGAATGTATTTGAGTTTGACTTGATTGCATTTATATACAGTATAGTACTACCTGATCTGATTGGATCGTATGCAAAGCAAGGCTTTTCACCGTGCCTCTGTGCACATGACAATAATAAACCTAAAAAATCTAAACCGAAACCCTAATCGGGTGGCTATACACATTATTATAATAATAATAATAATAATAATGCATTTTATTTATATAGCGCTTTTCATATACTCAAAGACGCTTTACAGAGATTTAGAGAACATAGGGAAATGAATAAATAGATAAATAAGTAAATAAGTAAACGAACAGAGAAAGGAGACAGAAGGTGAGGTGACCTTCAGTGGTTGAAGGCAGTACTGAACAGGTGGGACTTCAGCGATGTTTTGAATGTGGTGAGTGTGGAGGAGTCTCTAACGGTTTGGGGTAGTGAGTTCCATAGGGTGGGAGCAGCGATGGAGAAAGCCCTGTCCCCCCAGGATCTGAGTTTGGTCCGGATGTGGGGGGATAGGAGATTGGCAGCAGCAGAGCGGAGGGTGCAGGTGGGAGTGTGCCTGTGGAGGAGGTCGGTCAGGTAGGATGGGGCCAGGTTATGGAGGGCTTTGTAGGTTATGAGGAGGATTTTGTACTGGATTCTCTGGGGGATGGGGAGCCAGTGGAGTTTGTAAAGGACGGGGGTGATATGGTCACGGATCGGGGTGTGGGTGAGTAGACGGGCAGCGGAGTTTTGAATGTATTGAAGTTTACTGATGATTTTTGAGGGTGCGCCATAGAGGAGGCTGTTGCAGTAGTCCAGACGGGAGGTGATGAAGGCGTGGATGAGGGTTTCTGCAGCTGTGGAGGAGAGGGATGGACGGAGACGGGCAATGTTTTTGAGGTGGAAGAAGGCTGTCTTTGTGATGTGTTTGATGTGTTTGTCGAAGGAGAGGGTTTGATCAAAGATGATTCCAAGATTCTGGATGTGAGGGGAGGTGGATACTGGGAGACCATCAATGTTGAGGATGAAGTTTTGGGTGGATTTGGTGAGCGTTTTTGGACCAATGATGATGATTTCAGATTTGTCGCAATTGAGTTTGAGGAAATTTGATTGAAGCCAAGATTTTATTTCAGTGATGCAGTTTGTCAGTGTAGAGTGTGTGGTGGGGGAGATTGACTTGGTGGAGATGAGGAGCTGGATATCATCGGCGAAGCAATGGAAGTTGAGACCATGACGGCGGATTAATTGACCAAGGGGGAACAGGTAGAGGATGAAGAGGAGGGGGCCAAGGACTGAGCCTTGGGGGACACCTTGAATTGAATTGAATTGAATGCATTTTAATAGCCAAGTATGTATTCATAAAAGGAATTTGCCTTGGTGCTTTGCTCGCAAGGATAACAACACGATATACGACAATTAAAAGTAAAACATAATTTAAACATGTGAAAAATAAAATACCAGAGCAAAAGGAGGCTACAGACTTTTAGCTGTTGAGGAGAGTGACTGTTTGTGGAAAAAAAGCTGTTTTTATGTCTGGCAGTGGCGGCATTGACAGTCCGGAGTCGCCTCCCAGAGGGAAGTGCATCAAAGAGTTTGTGGCCAGGGTGAGAGGGGTCAGAGATGATCTTACCCACTCGCTTCCTGGCCCTTGCAGTGTACAGTTCGTCAATGGGGGGAGGTTGCAGCCAACAACCTTCTCGGCTGATCGAACGATGCACTGCAGCCTCCGGATGTCATGCTTGGTGGCTGAGCCAAACCAGACCATGATGGAGAAGGTGAGGACAGACACTACGATGGCTGTATAAAACTGGACTATCATTGCCTGTGGCAGATTGTGTTTTCTCAGCTGCCGCAGGAAGTACATCCTCTGTTGGGCCTTTTTGACTGTGGAGTCGATGGTGGCCTCCCATTTAAGGGCCCTGGAGTCTATTTAAGGTCTATTCCCCTCATGATGTACATCTCTGTACGGTCACTCCACAGCTTCCTACACTCCAGGGAAAACCAATCCAACCTCTTCTTATAACTCAAAACCTCCACACTTGGTAACATACTTGTAAATCCTATTTGCACCTGTTCCAGTTTAATGACATTTCTCCAATGAAGGTGTTAGGCATCCCTGTCTTCATGGGTCAGGGTAATCAGCACAGAAGTTGGAATTCACATTACAGCTGCACAAGACAATGGTGAGGCCACATTTGAAATATTGTGTACACAACTGTACACAATATTTCAAATGTGGCCTCACCATTGTCTTGTGCAGCTGTAATGTGAATTCCAACTTCTGTGCTGATTACCCTGACCCATGAAGACAGGGATGCCTAACACCTTCATCTGCCATTCTTAGGTCAATTGGTACAGGTGATCAAAATCACAATGGGGTAGAGGTGAATAAGACATTACCCTAGCTTATGGAAAGACTGTTCAGAAGCGTGAAGACAGAGGCGAAGTAGCTGTTCCTGAGTCTGGTGGTGTGCACTTTAAAGCTTCTGTCTGACAGGAGCAGGCGGAATGACCAGGGTGGGACGTCTTTGATTATGTTGGCTGCTTTTCCATGACATTGTGAAGTGTAGATGAAGTAAATATTCATGAGCACTAATAGATATAGCCCAGGCGCAACTACATGACTTGCCATAATGAACTTTACAAGGTATATATGCATTTCTTGGGATACTTCCACACCCTTCTGACTCAACACCATGACATCTGTTTGCGAAAACATTTGCAAGGTGCCATCTTTTTCCAGTGGTTGTTGACTATACCTGAACTTTTGGAACTCCAGCTTGGAATTTTAGTTTCTAAACTTCTGTTTACATTGCGAGACTTTTACAGATACAGATAATTATGTATCAATAATGTGATAATGAGACTGTCAGTTTTGCTCCCTGTGAGATAGAAACTTACTCTTTGCACTTTCTTTTACACAGGCTCAAGATCTCAACGTGATAGAAGAAGTAATTCGAATGATGTTGGAGATCATAAATTCCTGTATTTCCTCCTCACTTCATCACAATCCCAACCTGGTTTATGCCCTCCTGTACAAAAGGGACCTCTTTGAACAATTCCGCACACACCCTTCCTTCCAGGATGTGATGCAGAATCTCGACATGGTAAGGAATGAATTAGACAAACATTCCATTCATTAAACCTTCCCTAAGTCATTTGCAATGAGGTAGTTTGACTATATATTTTTAGCTAAAATTGTATGGTATAGATTTAAAATCTGACACTGTGATACATCGACCGCAATTGAACATTGTTCAACAAAAATAGCAGCAAGACCAGGAAGCGGACCTGCAGACAGATTGCTGTATTAGATTGAGAAGATGATGTAGTTAAGATTTCACACTGAATTAAATGGGAACTTTACATATTTCCACTCCACGGACCACACATTAAAAAAATTTTTTTTAAACTCTTTCCCAAATTAATTTTATCCCTAAAGTCGCTGACTTTTGCTGAGGCACCAGCTCTTGGGTATTAGTGGATTTCTAATGCTTTATTAAGGCCATTAGGTGGCATCTTCAGTATTTGAATGTTGTTAGGCTATTTGTCCAGGAGGATGGTCAAAGTCGATTACAGTTCTAATTCACCCTTTATCTAAATGTGCTGAGGTTTATAAGCAGCTAGTTTCCCGCAATCAAAAATTGGCTGCTGCTTTTTTTTAACAATAGTACTGCACTGGAATAGGCCCCTTGGTCACCAAAGACTTTGTCAAATGCGATACCAAATAAATATCTTCCTTGAATATCCCTGGGTTACTGGGCAAAGTGTTCCAGCCTTTGCTCTGTTGAGCAAGCATTTTCTTACATTACAAATAAAACATAGTTTTATATTTTATCCAGTTCGTACCAAGAGTTCTTACCAATAAAGATCACTGAAAGATGGGACATTCTATATACTATAGAATGCAGTTTACCTGTATAATGATGATTAGATTTCATCTGTATTGTCTAATGACTTAGAAAATATGAAAATCGAACCCAGGTGTTACTGCTTGAGTTTGTAGAGCTTCTGCCTCACAGCTTCAGTGACCCACGTTTAGGCCTGGGATGCTGCCTGTGTACAGTTTCATGTTCTCCCTGTGACCAGCTAAGTTTCCTTCACGTGCGTCATTTCCTCCCACAACCCAGACGTGTACACGTTGGTAGGCTGTAAGTGTCTTCTGTAAATTGCCCCTTTCATTAATGGTAGGGTTCATGAGAATATGAGGAAAATAAAATAGATTTGCACACAATGTAAATGGGTACTTATTGTATGGCCCAGAACTGGGCCAAAGGGCCTGTTTCTGTGTTTTACGATTCTTTGTCCTTTGACCTGTAAAGTAAACAAGAAGACTAATGTTGGGTACACAATTGACCACACCTAAAGGAAAAGAACTAGGTACTTGTTCTTCTTTGTACTGGTGCAATTGGTTGGACATTGGGTTGTTCAATGTTTAGGAAACAGGAGCTTTGACTGTTCCTTATGTTTTACCTTGTAGGTGATCAGCTTCTTCAGTCTTCGGCTGGAACAGGCAGGAACAGACCTGTCGGTTGAAAGGGTCCTGGAGGTCATCAAACAGGGAGCAGTAGCACTGCCCAAAGATAAACTGAAGGTGAGTCTTATGGTCTAATCAAGATTGGTAATTGTTGAAAGGCCAGTCTTGGCTTGTTTGGGATTATCGCATCTCTGAATCAGGTTTATTCCAGTACCTCAAGTGCAAAATTTGAAGCTGATACATCATTGCAGAAGATTGAGCTTTTTGAGGAAGTAACAGATGATTGATGAGCATGAGGCTGTTGATGATATATGCATAGGAGGAGTGGAAGCTAATTAAGAATCGGGATTCCCCGTAGTTCTGGGCCTCAATTGCAGGTCGTTTACGTCGACAGTTAGGGAGCAAGTTTGAAAAGTTTGGTGCCTGGTCTCAGATACAGCAAAAATGTAAAGTTAAGCCCTGGATATCAGGTACCTGATTTGAGTCTCAGAAAACTGGGAAATCGGACCTCAGCCTGGGAAGTGTACAGAGGAGGATGAACATTGTAGTACTATTGTTCAGTGGTATCTGGGGGTTTTAGGTTTATTATTGTCACATGTACCGAGGTACAGTGACAGGCTAATGCAGGAATGAAAATACAATACACTACTTAAATACAAACAGGTCAAACTCAAGTACAATAGGTACCTCCATACCTCCTTGTTCACATCCATTTAGTGGCCCCAGCAGCCCTTCCAAGTGAGAAAGTGGTTCACATGCACTCCCTCTAAACTTGTCTACTGTATTAGGTGCTCCTAATGTGGCCTCCTGTACATTGGCACGACCAAGCATAGACTAAACAACCATTTGCATTTGGTCAGCCGAGGCCCGCTGAATCTCCCGGTTGCTAACCATTTCAATTCCCCTTCCCATTCCCATACCGATCTTTCGGTCATGGGCCTCCTCCATTGCCAGAGTGAGGCCACATACAAACTGGAGGAACAGTGCCTCATATTCCACTTGGGTAGCTTCCAACCCAACGATATGAAGATGGAATTCTCCAATTTTCGATAACACATCCCCACTCTACCCCCCCCCCCCACCCCCCCCTTTTCCCTGTGGCCCACCTATGTAAGCACCTATTTCTCGCACTAATCTGCCCAGCTTTCCCCTATCCCGTAAAAATTGCATAAAAATTCAGACAAGATTAAAGTAGTGAATCTAGAAAGATTTAAATCTTTTCTGCTTCAAAATGCAGCAAGAAATAGTGATTAAAGTGCAGACGCTGGTTTAAATCGGAGATAGACACCAAATGCTGGAGTAACTCAGCGGGCCAGGCAGCATCTCTGGAGAGAAGGAATAGGTGACGTTTCGGGTCGAGGCCCTCTTCAGACTGATTAATGTACAGTAATACATTCACGGTTTTCCATTATTAAACCATCTGAAATGTAAGAGGATTTAGACCAGTCTACAGTTGAAAACATCCTGGATCCTTTCCTCACACACTAAGTTTATCCGCAGAGAAAATCAGATGCTTACAGGGCTATCTTATCAAGTGGTCAGTCATTCTTCCTATTTATGAAACACTCAGGCAGAACATACTGCGAGCACATTGGCTGTGGTGTTTCTTACATTAGTACATTAACAATACCTCAACTGTTGTTAAATGTAATGCAGGCATTTGGGACATCATGAAGTAATGAAAAGAATTGTATAAAAGAGAGTTTTTGTTGTTTAGTAAATTAATTGAAAAGGATGTTCCTAAGGAATAAGTATTAGTATAGAAAGGATTATCACAATAAGCAAAACCAAACTTCTGAGAAATTTCATGTTTAAAAATAATCATGTGTTTTATTGTCCTGTGGATTGGTACTTGGGCCTGTTAAAATGTGCATATTTTATCCGTCACCAGAATTTGCATTCAGACTGTCCTCAGAAATTTGTAGCTGGCTGACAATCATCTTCTTGCTGACTTTCATTTAGCCAGTAGTTTACCAGTAAAATGGAAAAGACTGGAATTTCTCACATACAGTGTAGGTTCATTGTTGTCTTTACATTCAAGTGCAAGAAATGTCTTTCTTCAGATTTTACACGTACACTGATGAGCCAAAACATTATGACCACCTGACTAATATGCTGTTGGTCCTCCGTGTGCCGCCAAAACAGCACCGACCCGTGTCCTGTGGTATCTGGCACCAAAACATTAGCAGCAGGTCCTTCAAGTCCTGTAAGTTGCGAGGTGGAGCCGCCATGGATCAGACTTGTCGATCCAGCACATCCCACAGATGCTCAATCGGATTGAGATCTGGAGAATTTGGGGGCCAGGGCAACACCGTGAACACTTCATCATGTTCCTCAAACCATTCCCGAACAATGTGTGCAGTGTGGCAGGGCGCATTATCCTGCTGAAATCTGGGAATACCATTGCCATGAAGGGGTGTACCTGGTCTGCAACGATGTGACACGTGTCAAATTGACGTCCACATGAATGGCCGGACCCAGGGTTTCCCAGCAGAACATTGCCCAGAGCATCACACTCCCTCCACCGGCTTGTCGTCTTCCCACAGTGCATCCTGGTGCCATCACTTCCCCAGGTAAACGGCGCACACATATACGGCCATCCACGTAATCTAAAAGAAAACGGGACTCATCGGCCCAGACGACCTTCTTCCACTGCTCCAAGGTCCAGTTCCGACGCTTGCGTGCCCAATGTAGGCACTTTCGACGGTGGACAGGGGTCATCATGGGCACTCTGACCGGTCTGGGGCTACGCAACCCCATACGCAGAAGGGTGCGATGCACTGTGTATTGTGACACATTCCTCCCGTGACCACCATTAAAATTTTCTGTGACTTGTGCCACAGTAGACCTTCTGTCGGTCGGACCAGACGGGATAGCCTTCGTTGCCCTGGCACATCGATAAGCCTTGGCCGCCCAACACCCTGTCGCTGGTTTGTGGTTTGTCCCTCCTTGGACCTCTGTCGGTAGGTACTCACCACTGCTGACCGGGAGCACCCCACAAACCTTGCCGTTTCAGAGATGCTCTGACCCAGTCGTCTGACCATAACAAATTGGCACTTGTCAAAGTCACTCAGGTCTTTACTCCTGCCCATTTCTCCTGCATCCAACAACTTCAAGAACTGACTGCTCACTTGCTGCCTAATAATCCCACCCCTTGACAGGTGCCATTGGAACAAGATAATCAATGTCATTCACTTTCCCTGTCAGCGGTCATAATGTTTTGACTCATCGGTGTATAAGGGTATGGCACTGTAAATGAAAGGTAACACTGTGTTAATATACAACATCTTAACTTGGCCAGTGGCAACCCATTATAGTATAAACTATAGCTGTCCATTTTCCTTTGCCTGCAATACTTCAGTGAAAATATTTTTCTCTTCCTGCTACTGGCTGCACTAATTATGCTGGGATTTCAAATGGCCTAGCCACTTAGAGTCAGAGAAATAAAAGAGGCAGACTGAGTAATGACTTAGTCTATTCAATTGCAATCCCCTATTCTTTCCTGTTGTCCTGTATTCTCTGCCCATTGAGCAATTTATCATTGATCGAAGGGATCTACCATCAAAGGGATCTATAAGGGGTGCTGCCTCAAAAAGGCAGACCTACACCACCCTGGCCACACTCATTTCACCCCTGCAATCAGGAAGAAGGTATAAGAGTCTGAAAACTGACCTCCAAAGTTCAGACAAAACTTTTTCCCGACATCCAGAATGCCCACACACTTTTCACAAAAATCCACTTAACCACTTTAAATTATTATTTTTAATACAGCTATTAGTAAACTGGAAGTAAATCCAGTTTATGCCTTGTTACAGTGATGCTTGGTTTTTAAGTAACCCATACAAGATGTTATAGTTCAAAACTCTCAAGTACTTACCGACTTGTCAGTGATTTCAACGAATATTAGGACGCCGGAGAAGCATTGACAGCGTGGGAATTTTGTGATGTTTCCAAAGAAGGTGTAATCTCGACCTGGCTTGGCATTGTCGTGGTCATTGTCGTCGGGTAAAAGAAAAGTTCGGCGATCTGCTACGACTTTGACAGTCGCCCGCAGCGCCTTAAAATCGCCTAAAGTGGGACAGGCCCTTTACTCACTTAATTTTACTTTTAATGTTACAATTTACTCTGCTTCCATCACTTTCATGCAGTTTATTCCAGATGCACTTGTTTGCTCACTTAAAGATTTAATAGGAACCTAAGAGGCAACATTCTCATTCAGAGGATGGTGGGTTAATGGAACGAGCTACCCAAGCATGTAATTGAGGCAGGTACTATAATGGCATTTTGAAAGACAAGGAGAGGTACATAGATATGAAAGGGTGAGAAAAATATATGAGCCAAATGTCGACAAATGGGACTAGCTTAGATGGGGATCTTCGTCCATATGGATGAGTTGGGTCAAAGGACTTGTTTTCTATGACTGTGACTTATTGTGATTCTTCAGCAGTCCCACAAACACGTCTCCTCTTATTTTAAATGCTATTCCCTGTGTTAGATTTTAGCTGTCTATTTGCCAGTCTATTGTTTTTCATTCTGATGTCCGCTACAGTCTGCAGTATCTAATTACATTTCGGCATTTCGTATACCTGAAAAATATGATGACCACTTATCCCTATTTCATCTGGATAATCCTGGCCCAAAAAAGATAAGCTGAATGAGCTTGGATGAACATTTGTCCCAGATTGTCTTTTGGCTGGTTAGCTGTGGTTGGTGACAAGCTGCCCATACTCACCACTGACCACCAAAGGAAGTTTGAACTTAGTTTATACAGTTCACCTTTCCAAAACCTATGGTCTGGATCAGATCTTAGGAATGTGGTGAGAATCTCCAGGCAGGCAAGGCCTTTTACTTGGCAAAGAATCTGAACCATTGTAAAAAAAATGTTTTGCAGCTAACTAAGTGATAACCAATTGCTTGTAGAAACAAGGAACTGCATTTGCTGGTTTACAAAAAAGACACAAAGTGCTGGAGTAACGCAGTAAGTCAGCACTCCAGGGATGCTGCCTGTCCTGCTTACTCTAGCACTTTGCTTTTGTTTGATAACTGATTGCTTAACTGGAACTGAAAATACTGTGAATGGTGCTGACATTCAGAAACATGCAACTCCTATTAAAATCTATTCAGACTTTTAAAAAAATTATTTAAATAAAAATATTTAAAACTAATTAAAGATATTTAAATACACTCAAAACAATTTTTTTTAATCCAAATTAACTACAACTAACTCGCAACTGTTCCTCTCCATTAAAATGAATGGATAAGCTGTTCCTATGCCAAATCGAACTTGGCACAGTTTACTTTTTGAAATTCCCCAGTGCAAGTGTTGGGAAATTGCCATTATTTTGAAATCGTCTGAGCATAGTTGGGAAAACAACCATGAACAACTGACCGTAACTTAAGCATTTCCACGTTCACTACTGCATGCAATTGCAATATATCAAGATTGAAGATTAAAAAACTGGGTAGCACTCTCGAATATGAGGAGGATGCAGTGAAGCCTCAAGGAATGTAGAAATGCAAAATGATTAGACTATGACACCAAATATAATGTGGAAAAATGTGAGATCATCAACTTTGGTCAAAAATATTGCACATGTGAAATATCTTTTAAATGATGGAGGGTTGAAAGATGTCAGTTTCTGGAGGGACGTCTATGACTTTGTACATGAATCACTGAAAGTCAACTTGTAGTCCCATTTTCATATCTTTAATACACCTACTTGATTTATTACATTCACATGCAGTAGTGAAAGTTAACGTGCAGGTACAGCAAGTAATTAGGAAGGCAAATGGTATCCTACTTGTAAGAAGAATTCTGTACAAAAGTCCAAAAGTCTTGCTGCAATTTTATAGCAACCCTCGTGTGAATATACCTGGGATATTTGTGTGCAGATTTGCTCTCCCTACCTAAGAAGGATATACTTGCAATATGTGGAATGCAGCGAAAGTTCACCAGATTGATTTCTGGGATAGAGGGATTAAGCAAACTAGACCTATACTCCGTAGGTTTCAGAAAAATGAGAGGTGATCTTTATTGAAATATACATAAGTTATATGAAAGACAGATATAAAGTGCTGGAGTAACTCACCGGGCCAGGCAGCATCTCTGGAGTAAAAGGATAGGTGACATTTCAGACTGGTATAAACCGGCATCTACGGTTCTTTGTTTCTACAAAAGCCATATGAAATTTAACAGAGTAGGTGCAGAATGATGTTTCTTCGAGCTGCAGTATCTAAAATTTGGAATCAAAGTCTCAAAATAAAGAGGTGTGCCAATCAGGATAGAGACAAGAAGAACCTTCTTTACCCATAAGGTTATGAATCTTTGGAAATCTTTGTGCAAGCTGGCCATCGTCACTAAATATGTTCAAGAGAGATTAATGGATATTAAGGGAATTCATGATATGGGGTTGGTGGGAAGAAGTAAAACTGAGTAAAAGATCAGCCATAATCTTATTGAATATCAGAGCATGGGCGATGAAGGGTGCAGTGCAGGTGAGAGGAAGGGACCCCTATATCATGTTTCCCGTACATGGAGACGTAGAAGTTGTTCTCCTTATCCACTCCATACAGGACGGTCCTAATTATATACCTATCTAAACTTACATGGAGTAATGTAGCTTCACAGATTTTTCCACAAAGTCCCAGTTATTGTAATGATATTATGGCTCGGCCAAATATCACCATGCATCTAAAAGTAGAGAAGCTCGTTGTATCGAATTGTTTCCGTTATGAACAGAAGAAGCACTTTGAAGTAGGATCACAGCGTGAGCTGATCCAATGAAGAGAAGTCGTCAGAATCCCCTTACATGAACCATGCAACTTGAATACTTTTGCCCACTTTTCCGAATTTGAACAGCATTGAGAGTTGAATTTAAAAGAAAGACTTTGCTTGCAAAAATAAATTAGTATTTTCTGGAACTAGATCTTGTGGTCGATCTGAAGGTATAAGGTGTGTCAAAAAAAGCTTGGAAATGTAAATGAGTCCATCATTTTGATGGTGCTTATCAAAGGTTTCCAATCTGTCAGCTGGAGGCAGAGGCGCTAATTGGTAGGGGTTCACAGAGACTTTTAAATGTAATGGAATGATATTAGTAGGAACTTTCTAATATTAATTCTGATTGCCTTTAGTGTGAAAAACTTTAAGGTGGTGCAATTTTCCTTTGAAAGAGAGCTCTCTGGGCCACTACTAAATATGTAGGAATGTAGTGGGGCAATGATGGGAGCAGTGGTTAGAGTGCATTTCAGAGATAGTGAACATAACCCTGTAAGTTTTAAGATATTGTGAAGAAGGGAGTGTGAAAGGTAGATAGGCACATGGAGAGACGGGGAATGAAGCGATATGGATTATATGCAGGCAATAGACAATAGAAAATAGGTGCAGGAGAAGGCCATTCGGCCCTTCGAGCCAGCACCGCCATTCAATGTGATCATGGCTGATCATTCTCAATCAGTACCCCGTTCCTGCCTTCTCCCCATACCCCCTGACTCCGCTATCCTTAAGAGCTCTATCTAGCTCTCTCTTGAATGTATTCAGAGAATTGGCCTCCACTGCCCTCTGAGGCAGAGAATTCCACAGATTCACAACTCTCTGACTAAAAAAGTTTTTCCTCATCTCTGTTCTAAATGGCCTACCCCTTATTCGTAAACTGTGGCCCCTGGTTCTGGACTCCCCCAACATTGGGAACATGTTTCTTGCCTCTAACGTGTCCAACCCCTTAATAATTTTATACGTTTCGATACGATCCCCTCTCATCCTTCTAAATTCCAGTGTATACAAACCTAGTCGCTCCAGTTTTTCAACATATGACAGTCCCGCCATTCCGGGAATTAACCTAGTAAACCTCACGCCCTCATTAGCAAGAATATCCTTCCTCAAATTTGGAGACCAAAACTGCACACAGTACTCCAGGTGCGGTCTCACTAGGGCCCTGTACAACTGCAGAAGGACCTCTTTGCTCCTATACTCAACTCCTCTTGTTATGAAGGCCAACATTCCATTGGCTTTCTTCACTGCCTGCTGTACCTGCATGCTTCCTTTCAGTAACCGATGCACTAAGGATCCCAGATCACGTTGTACGTCCCCTTTTCCTAACTTGACACCATTCAGATAATAATCTGCCTTCCTATTCTTACCACCAAAGTGGATAACCTCACACTAAATTAAACTGCATTTGCCATGCATCCGCCCACTCACACAACCTGTCCAAGTCACCCTGCAACCTCATAGCATCTTCCTCACAGTTCACACTGCCACCTAGCTTTGTATCATCGGCAAATTTGCTAATGGTACTTTTAATCCCTTCATCCAAGTCATTGATGTATATTGTAAATAGCTGCGGTCCCAACACCGAGCCTTGCGGTACCCCACTAGTCACTGCCTGCCATTCTGAAAGGGACCCATTTATCCCCACTCTTTGCTTTCTGTCTGTCAACCAACTTTCTATCCATGTCAGTACCCTACCTCCAATACCATGTGCTCTAATTTTGCCCACCAATCTCCTATGTGGGACCTTGTCGAAGGCTTTCTGAAAGTCGAGGTACACCACATCCACCGGCTCTCCCCTGTCAATTTTCCTAGTTACATCCTCAAAAAATTCCAGTAGATTGTAGGCAGGGGAGATTAGTTTAACTTGGCAACGTGTTCATCACATATATAGTTTGCTGAATGGCCTGTTTCTGTGCTGTACCATTCTATATTTGTTCTATGCAAGGACAATGATAGATTGGAAATTAAGGTCCTCAGCCAAGCTAAATTGTATTTCAATATTGTAAGACTTAATATGAAAAATTTACTAACATGTAAGTTTACATATGATCAATGAGATCACCACTCTAAGATAAAATAGTAACTCAGAGAAAGGTTCATTTTAAGAATGAAAACATGTTTGACACAGTTAAATCATAATCAAACATTGACAGCAACTCACCTACAGGGCAGTTGGAAGGTAAAGCTAAATGGATGATGGAGGCAGGTGTTTTAGAAGAATTTAGATCACTAGGAGGCTATGGACCAAGTGCTGGTGAATGGGATTAGTAGAGATAGATACTTAAGTCAGCATGAACATGATGTGTTGAAGGACCTGTTTCAATGCATTTTGACTCTGATTTTGACTGTATGTGTCATGTAATTAATGGCCAATGAGTCTAACATCAGGATAGGGAATTTTAAGTGTCAGTGTCAGTAAGATATCCTCCCTTCATCTCTCAACTTGATCATTTCCTGTGGAGACTGCTGAATAAGGAACAGTAATTCTGCCCAACTTCCTCTTATCTAACCAGAAAATATCAAAATAAATTCTGGTGTGTTTTTTCTGAAATCGGTTAACTCAGTACAATCTGTGAATTGAGTTTTAGATTGTCCCTTTATCATACTTGATTTAACACTTGGTTACAGGATAAATTGGGTGATATAACTTTGATAATGACCTGACCACACTTTTGACTATGATACGTGCAAGTGTAAGCATCTCGTCCGGCTTTGTTCCACTTATAGGTAGTATGTCTCGGCTTTATTCAAATGGGTAATGTGCGGTAAGGTGACCTCACCATACTGATGAATTTCGTGTATGTCTGCACTCTATGTGGTTGGTGTCAAGGTCCAAAGCCCTGTAAACTGTAACCACAATGAATCATGCTGAAATTATTCAATGCAGTGCATGATAAAGAAGACTCGATCAACAAATCAAGAAACTATAATACATCAGGCATAAGAACAAAAATGAGAGTGCTGGAAAAACTCAACAGGGCAGTTGATATTATCTACATGGACTTTAGCAAGGCTTTTGACAAGGTCTGCATGGTAGGGTGGTCCAGAAAAAAAGAACGCATGGGATCCAGGGTGAGCTAGCCAATTGGATACAAAATTGGCCTGCTGGAAGTTCTAGTCGCCATACTATAGAAAGAATAGATTAAGCAGGAGAGTTGCAGAAGAGATTCACAAGGTTGTTAATGGAGCTGGAGGGCTTGTGTCATAAGGAAGATTGGATAGACTGGGACTCTTTTCCCTGGGAGAAAGGAGATAGCGGGGTAACCATATAGAAGTTTTATAAAATCATGAGGGACATCAATAACATGGATGATCACATTTTTCAGGGTACTCAGGTCTGAAACTGGAGAGCGTGGTTTAAGATGAGAGAGGAAAGATTTGAAGGGATCATGAAGAGCAAATCTTTAACACGGAGGGTTGTGGATATATGGAACCAGGCAGGTACAATTCTAATGTACAAACATCATTTGGTCAGAAAGGATAAGAAAGGTTAGCCAGGATATGGACCAAATGCAGGCAAATGGGTCGATTTCAGAAAGGCACCTTGATCAACATGGATGAGTTGGGCAAAAGGCCTTGTTTCCATGACTCATTGACAAATGGAACCAGGTGATGGGAGTGGAGGGGGTTGGAATGGGGGAGGTGAGCAAAACTCGCTGGACGGGTGAGCATAAGTGGGGGGATAATACCAGAGGTATAAGTTACCTGAAACTGGAAAATTCAATTTCACACCATTTTGTTATCTTATCTTTTGTTATCAAAGGCATGAATGGGGTAGCTTACAACTCAATGGTAGGAATGGGTAGCTTACAACCTAAAGGTTCTGCCTAGAAATTAATATAATAACTAGAGGCATAGCAAGGCATCTCATACCTGCAGAATGTATGTCGTGTACTACATTAAACTTCAGTACACTTCCCATGTGTTGGAGAAACATTTGTGTAGGAAGTGTTGGTCAGGTGTAGGTGCTTTAAGGCTGGCTTTTGAAGCATGGGCATCAATTGATGTTACTGGAAGTGTTGTCTCATTAGTGCCTGTGATGTAGATATACTTTGAGCCTCTCCCAAAGTAGCCCTTCTTCAGCCGTAAGCCAGGACGGTGAGTAAATTGCATCACAACTGAGCGTAATGCTATTTTACATTTACGCCAACAATGTGTTGGTGGTTCAGCCATTGCAGAAATTATTGCTACAAAGGAAACTTTAATTTGAGAAGTCTTTTGTGACTGCATAGTTTAAAGGGTTAAAGTGAAAACTGAATTAAGCAATAATTCCCATTTTCACTGTGGAGGGGATGTCAGACAACACATCCCAACTACAGCAGATAAGAGAAGTGACTGAGCCAATCAGATTGGGGAAGTATTGGATGGTGACAGTATGTCTGTGTCTGTTGCTCTGTTTATTGTTATGGTGTTAGTTATTTCCGTCCATGACGGTAATAGAAGTTACCACACTCATTTATAGAAATAGAGAAGGCTGGTGTTATTTTTCATTGCAGCTATCCGTAACTTTTTTAAAATCTTTTTTTCCTCTATTTTTTACTTTATCTACTTTTTATGTACTTTATTAAACTTTTTTTTGTTGCTCTTTTTCTTTCAAGTCAGGGCCTGTCTGCCTGTGGGTTGGCTTGTTCTCTGATATGTATCATGGCTGGGATGAGAGTTTGCAAAAGGAAAAGCAATTGCTCCACATCTCACATCGGCATATTTGTATGTAGACTAAGCTTGCTCTGGAGATGCTATCTCAGGCCCAAGCATTTCTTTGCAGCAAACCACATTTTTGAGTCTGTTTCCTGAATGTATTCATTAGCGGCTAGGGGTATCCTTCCATCCCCCCAGCCTCGTCTGCGTTGGATGGCCTATACTGATGCAGTTTCTCAAGTCTGATATTTACAAGGAATCTATTTTTTTGACCTGTCTGTTTCCTTCGCAGCAGGTTTGATCTCTTTACTTGATTAATAATTGTGCAACTGTGGCAAGAACTTGGAGTATTTGCTTTTGAGTCTGAAATTCTGTTTGATATACAGGTCTATCTCACAGCACAGATCTTACTGTGTTTACAGACCTGTTATGCTGCTGCATGTAAGAATGTCATTGTTCTGTTCTCAGTACATATGACAATTAAATAGTCTTGACTCTTGACTCTACAATCCAAAGCGGCATTAAATTAAGCAAGAATTTATACTTTTCCATACTTGCAAATCCCTCATTATCAGGGATTTGCATTAATATAGTCTTGACTTGGGTGCATTTAATGCCTATGACACTTGTAAAATTGAAAAATACAATCAATTAAATCTTTCACCTTAATGAGCAAAAGGAGACTTTTTATTTGGTTTATGTTTACTATTGTCATGTGTATTGAGGTACAGTGCAAAGCTTTGTTTTGCATGCTATCCAAACAGATCAGTTACTATATATATTCAGTCTGAAGAAGGGTCTCGACCCGAAACGTCACCCATTCCTTCTCTCCCGAGATGCTGCCTGACCTGCTGAGTTACTCCAGCATTTTGTGAATAAATCGATTTGTACCAGCATCTGCAGTTTTTTTCTTATAGTTACTATATATAAATGTAATCAAGTCAAACTTAAATACAATAGATTGAGCAAAAGGGATTGTAGTGCATCAGTTCTATAGACAAAGTCCAAGGCTGCAATGGAATAGAGATGAATGGAACACCTGGCTCATGGAAGGACTGTTCAGAAGCCTGATAACAGAGTTGAAGAAGCTGTTCCTGAGTCTGGTGATGCACACTTTCAAGCTTTTGTGCCCTCTGCCTGGCAGGATCAGGGAAAAGAAGGACTGACTGGGGTGAGACAAATCTTTGGTTATGTTGGCTGCTTTTCTGAGGCAGTGTGAAGTGTAGATGGTCAATGGTGGTGTGATAGACTGGCCTACATCTACAACTCTCTGTAATTTTTTGCAGTCTTGGGCAGAGCTGATCCCAAACGAATCTGTGACGCATCTTCAGTTTGCTGTCGATAGTGCATCTGCAGCAGTTTGTAGGAGTCATTGGAGACATGACAAATGTTCTAAGTCTCCTCAAGAAGTAGAGGCGTCAGTGTGCCTTCTGGGCTGTTGCATCAGTGTGTAGGAAGGAACTGCAGATGCTGGTTTAAACTGGAGATAGACACAAAATGCTGGAGTAACTCAGCGCATCAATGTGGTTGGTTCACAACAGATAGTTGGTAAAAGTGTGAAGGAACTTGAACCATTTCCACTTCAGCAGATTGGGGCATGGAATCCATCATGCTTCATGAAGTCGATAATTAGTTCCTTCACCTTGATGACATTGAGGTAGAGATTAATGTCCTGACATCATGCTGCTGAGTTCTCTATCTCTTTCCTGTACTCCATCTCATCATTGCTAGTGATCCGGCCCATCACAGTGGTGTAAATTCCAAACTTGTGGATGCAGTTAGAACCGAATTTGGTTGTACAGTCATGAATGGTTAATTTGGGACTGAGAATGCACCCTTGCGCAATTTAATGTGAAGGAAGTGTTGTCACCTATTCTCACTGATTGTGGCCTGTGAGTCAGAAAGTTGACGATCCCGTGGTAGCGGGGGAGGGGGAGGGGGAGGGGGTGATTCTTAGGTCCAGGAATTTGGATGGATGATGGTGTTGAAGACAGAGCTATAGTCAATAAATAGAAGTCTAATATAGGAGTCCTTATTGTCCAGGTGTTCCAGAGATGGGTTTAGGGCCAGGAAGATGGCGTCTGCTGTGGACCTGTTGCGATGGTAAGCAAACTGCAATCGACTATGGCTGGCCAGATAGCTAGACTTAACATGTGGCATCACCAGTCTCTCGAAGCACTTCATGATAATGGAAGTCAGAGCCAGTGAACGGAAATCATTAAGGTGTGCTAACTTACTTACTTTACTTTGACATTGAGGTGATAGTGGTCTACTTGAAGCAGATGGTGACCTCTGAATGGAGTACTGAGAGGTAAAAATAATGTCTATGAATAAGTCTGCCAGCTGATCTGCATAGGTCCTTTGGACGCAGGTAGGGACGCCATCCGGACCAGTTGCTTTCCACGCATTCACTCTTAGGAAGGCCAACCTTGCGTCTGCCACAGTAACCGTTGGTACAGGCACACCCGAGAATGGTGGGCAAGTGGTATTCCTCCATCGCGCTTCTGCTCAAAGTGGGCGTAGAATGCAATGAGTTCACCTGGAAGGAATTCATTGTGCTAGTGATACTGCAGAACTTTGCTTTGTAACCTGTTATAACATGCAAGCCTTGCCACAATCTATGGGCATCCATGCCATGAGATTTGGAATGTACAGCCAAAATACGAACAAATAATAAGTGAACAGGTACCCACAGTTGTGGGAGGAAATCAAGAAAAGGGAGGGTCATGGAGAAAGGTAGAATAGCTAACATTGCAGAGCGATACTTGGAAAAGGCATAAAGGAGAATACTTTAGCCAAGAAAGCTACAGTGTAACCAGAGAATCAGAGAACACTTTTGTACAATGAATAGTTTGAATCTGGATCTGCTGCCAGTATACAGTGCCCTCCATAATGTTTGGGACAAAGACCCATCATTTATTTATTTGCCTCTGTACTCCACAATTTGAGATTTATAATAGAAAAAGTCACACGTGGTTAAAGTGCACATTGTCAGATTTTAATAAAGGCCATTTTTACACATTTTGGTTTCACCATGTAGAAATTACAGCTGTGTTTATACGTAGTCCCTCCATTTCAGGGCACCATAACGTTTGGGACACATGGCTTCACAGGTGCTTGTAATTGCTCAGGTGTGTTTAATTGCCTCCTTAATGTAGGTATAAGAGAACTCTCAGCACCTAGTCTTTCCTCCAGTCTTTCCATTACCTTTGCAAACCTTTATTGCTGTTTATCAACATGAGGACCAAAGCTGTGCCAATGAAGGTCAAAGAAGATATTATGAGACTGAGAAACAAGAATAAAACTGTTAGAGACATCAGCCAAACCTTAGGTTTACCAAAATCAATTGTTTGGACCATCATTAAGAAGAGCTTACTAATTGCAAATGGACTGGCAGGCCAAGGAACACCTCCACAGCTGATGACAGAAGAATTCTCTCTATAATAAAGAAAAATCCCCAAACACCTGTCCGACAGATCAGAAACACTCTTCAGGAGTCAGGTGTGGATTTGTCAATGACCACTATCCGCAGAAGACTTCATGAACAGAAATACAGAGGCTATTTTGCAAGATGTGAACCACTGGTTAGCAGTAAAAATAGGATGGCCAGGTTACAGTTTGCCAAGAAGTACTTAAAAGAGCAACCACAGTTCTGGAAAAAGGTCTTGTGGACAGATGAGATAAAGATTAACTTATATCAGAGTGATGGCAAGAGCAAAGTATGGAGGACAGAAGGAACTGCTTAAGATCCAAACCATACCATCTCATCTGTGAAACATAGAAACATAGAAAATAGGTGCAGGAGTAGGCCATTCGGCCCTTCGAGCCTGCACCGCCATTCAATATGATCATGGCTGATCATTCAGCTCAGTAACCTGTACCTGCCTTCTCTCCATACCCCCTGATCCCTTTAGCCACAAGGGCCACATCTAACTCCCTCTTAAATATAGCTAATGAACTGGCCTCAACTACCTTCTGTGGCAGAGAATTCCACAGACTCACCACTCTCTGTGTGAAGAAATGTTTTCTCATCTCGGTCCTAAAAGACTTCCCCCTTATCCTTAAGCTGTGACCCCTGGTTCTGGACTTCCCCAACATCGGGAACAATCTTCCTGCATCTAGCCTCTCCAACCCCTTAAGAATTTTATATGTTTCTATAAGATCCCCCCTCAGTCTTCTAAATTCCAGCGAGTATAAGCCTAGTCTATCCAGTCTTTCTTCATATGAAAGTCCTGCCATCCCAGGGATCAATCTGGTGAACCTTCTCTGTACTCCCTCTAAGTCTTTCCTCAGAATAGGAGACCAAAACACGGTGGTGGGGGTGTTATGGCCTGGGCATGTATGGCTGCTGAAGGTACTGGCTCACGACATTGATGACACAACTGCTGATGGTAGTAGCATAATGAGTTCTGAAATGCACAGACACATCCTATCTTCTCAAGTTCAAACAAATGCCTCAAAACTCATTGGCTGGCGGTTCATTCTACAGCAAGACAATATTCCCAAACATACTGCTAAAGCAACAAAGGAGTTTTTCCAAAGCTATAAAATGGTCAATTCTTGAGTGGCCAAGTCAATCATCTGATCTGAACCCAATTGAGCATGCCTTTTATATGCTGAAAAGAAAACTGAAGGGGACTAGCCCCCAAAACAAGCCTAAGGTATAGATGGCTGCAATACAGGCATGGCAGAACATCACCATAGAAGGCACCCAGCAACTGGTGATGTCCATGGATCGCAGACTTCAAGCAGTCATTGCATGCAAAGGATATGCAACAAAATACTACACATGACTACTTTCATTTACATGACATTGCTGTGTCCCCTTCATTATGGAGGGCACTGTAGATAATAAAAGCAAATTTAATATTCACTTTCAAAAGAGAAATCACTAAATTCTGGCGGTAAATTTTGCATGTAAGAGGGTTTAGTGGGATGAATTGGGTAGTTACTTTAAAAACTGTTTTTAAAATGTAGTTCCATTTGCTCCATATTTTTTGTTTGTTTGTGTTTAACTTCAATGCAATACCGAGATCAAAAACACAGATGAAAATTGTGATTCTCATCAAAATTGTGATTAACATCCATGTTGATCAGTGTTATCCATGTTTTCAGCCATTCCAAGACCTTCAGAGAGTTCAAATCAATTTATTACTTTTGCAGAGATACCTAATATGAAAACAAAACAGGAGTGCACATGGCGTTAATATAGCCTTGACTTGGGTGCATTTAATGCCTATCACATTGCAAAAGTTAAAAATATAAAAACAGAAAATGCTGGAAATACTCAGCAGTTCAGGCAGCATCTCTGTTGAGAGAACCAGTTAATTTTTCAGGTTATTAACATTTCATAATTTCTAGTAAAAGTTAGAAAGTAAACATGCATTAAGTTGCAGAGAAAGGTTAGGTGTATAAAGAACCGAGGGAATGGCAATGACAGGGTGAAGACCAAGAGAGGTTGAACGATAGAAGTAGAATCGAGCCAGTTCAAAGGTGTTGATCACAGTTAGAGCTGAGCCAGTGAGCAAAAGAAGACAGCTGTAAAATAAAGTTTCAATAAATTGATGAATGTTAAAAAAATCTTGTTTAAAATGGTTTTTAAACTTATAGTGATTGATGGTGAAAACGAATCAGTTCCTCAAACCGGGAATGGAAAACTTTGGTAGTGTAGTGGGCCAAGTAGGCCAAAAGAACGACAAGTAGGCAAGGTTAACAAAAGCGTGTTTACTGTATCTCTGGAACTCCAAAAGGGAATGAGAGTCATGCGGTCCTTGACCTTTATACTCCCGGCCGAAGTCCGCCTCCTTGGCTCGACCCATTCCCGTGCCGAGGGGTCGTGAGTGGTATGGCCCGACCCTCGGGAGCCGCCACAGGACCCCCCCCCAGAACCAGAGGCACGAAGCGCACCGGTGGTCGCACTAGTCGACCGAACCGTGTACGGTACCCGTCCGACGGGGGGTCTGGCGGGGGCTCAGCTGAAGGGACAACCGGGGGGGCTGGCGGGGGCACTGCTGGAGGGACAAACGGGGGCGGAGAAGGGGGTACAAATACCGGTCGAGATGAGGGGATCGGCGGGTGCGGTGTTGGAGGCACTTGTAAAGGGGGGCGCCCGCGCGGCCGAGGCTGTGCAACCCGCACCGGCTGGTCAATGTCCAAGTGCGCTGGCTTGAGGCGATTAATTGACACGGCCTCCGGTCGGCCCCCCATGTCCAACACAAAAGTTGTCTCACCGTGCTTCAGCACCTTGAAAGGGCCCTCATAAGGTCTCTGAAGCTGTGCTCGATGGGCGTCGCGGCGGAGAAAAACGTAGGCACAATCTCGAAGGGCCAATGGGACGTGCGGGTGGAACGTCCCATGGTGAGACGTAGGGACGGGTGCCAGTTTTCCCACTCGCTCACGAAGGCGCTGTAGGGTGGACGAGGACGGTTCCTGCTGCCCCGGCGATGAGGGCACGAACTCCCCGGGCACGGTGAGCGGCGACCCGTAGACGAGCTCGGCTGATGACGTTGCGAGATCCTCCCGTGCGGGTGCGCCGACTTCCGCCGGATAAATTGCGTCTGGCGCGGCAGGAATTCCGCGACATGGAATCCTTGGGGATCGTTCGACCATCGAACAGTCCATGGGCGTCCCCACTTCACATGGTCCCCAAGGCAAGCGGTGGCTGGCGGCCTTGCGGGGATTATCGGCGACTGAACGCCGCTATCACGTCGGGGTCACCAGTGTAGTGGGCCAAGTAGGCCAAAAGAACGACAAGTAGGCAAGGTTAACAAAAGCGTGTTTACTGTATCTCTGGAACTCCAAAAGGGAATGAGAGTCATGCGGTCCTTGACCTTTATACTCCCGGCCGAAGTCCGCCTCCTTGGCTCGACCCATTCCCGTGCCGAGGGGTCGTGAGTGGTATGGCCCGACCCTCGGGAGCCGCCACAGTAGAAACACTTCCTGAATTACAAAAGCAGTTATAACACCGCAACAGAAATTTGACAATATATAATAATAATAATAGACAATATACAATAGACAATAGGTGCAGGAGTAGGCCATTCGGCCCTTTGAGTCAGCATCGCCATTCAACGTGATCATGGCTGATCATCCACAATCAGTACCCCATTCCTGCCCTCTCCCCATATCCCCTGACTCCGCTATCCTTAAGAGCTCTATCTAACTCTCTCTCGAAAGCACCCAGAGAATGGGCATCCACTGCCTTCTGAGGCAGAGAATTCCACAGATTTACAACTCTCTGAGTGAAAAGGTTTTTCCTCATCTCCATTCTAAATGGCCTACCCCTTATTCTTAAACTGTGGCCCCTGGTTCTGGACACCTCCCATAATATGACAAAGCTGAAATTAAATGATAGTTTGAAATCATTCCCCTACTTGTACAGAAGGTGGGATCATGCACTAAAGGGACATGATCAGGCTGGCAAAGAACATTGTTCATGAGGAGCATGCTCTTTGTGCGAGGGAGCCTTGCATTTGGGTACATGCCCATGCCTATTTTGCCTTTGAGATATGTGTAAAAGGTCAGTACTAATGGCCAAGAAGGATCCTGAGGCTAGAACATTGAGAGTGACCCTCTCCTTTATGGTAAACCAGTTGGAGCACACCTGTGATGTTCTATTATATGTCACAAATGTCTCTGATCTTGAGCAAGAACAAAGACTGCAGATTTTGTGTTGTTCTTTTAAACGGTTTCTGGGGTAATAGGGTTAGTAAAACCTTTAAGTGAGTCTGAGTAATAATTTTTAAGAGCAGTGACGGTGTAAATTTGATAGCAGATGAATTTTACATGTTGCACTATCTTTGACCATCATTTGGAGTAGTTCACCACTGAGGGAGAGTGCTAAGGAGAATGAAAAATCCACCAAACTCTGGAGGGACAAATTTACAGTTGAGTATTAAAGTATCCAGAGTTGAGACCCTTCTTCAGACTGAGATGCTGCCTGACCTGCTGAGTTACTCCCGCATTTTGTGAAATAAATGACTTCGATTTGTACCAGCATCTGCAGTTATTTTCTTACATTAAAGTATCCAGAAATATTTGCAAAAAATCTCTACTCCACATTTTTCCCAAATGTGTGAATCAATTACTAAACCCTGTGCCTGGCATGAATAAGTCATATTAAATGGAATGGAACTGCAAAATAGAATTAAATTGAATTGAAAGGTAACATGAAAACAGGTCCTTCGGCCCATCAAGTCCTTGTTGACTATCGATCACCCGTTTTCACTAGTTTTAAGTTATTCCACTTTCTCATCCATTCACCTTACACTAGGGGTATTTTACAGAGACCAATGAACTTAATAAGAGAGGAAAGCGGATCACCCTGAGGAAACCCACATGGTCAAGGGGAGAACGTGAAAACACCACACAGACAGTACCAGCAGTCAGGATCGAACTGTAGCCCGAATGCTACCTCTGCACCATTGTGTTGCTAAATATTACAATGCAGAAGAATCTGGGGTCTCAGTTCATGAAATACATGTACCAAAGGTAATATGGAAAGTTAATGAAATGGTTAGCCTCTGAAACTCCTGTGCTTACTTTCAGCATTTCAGCAACAATACAGGAACAGTCAGAAAGTGTGAGCCTCTTTGTGCACCGTCTACTTCCTCTTGAATATTTCTGGGGCTTGTGTGGCATTATGACCATATCCCAATGACCAATGTCTTTCTGTTGAACAGCTAATGGAAATTTGGCATTTCCTCTCAATCTTAACATTAAAAAAACACAACTGCTGCTGGTAATTGGAAATAAAACAGAACATTCGGGAAACACTCAGCAGGTCAGGTAGCACATCTGGAAAGAGAAACTGAATTTTCGATCTAAGACTTTCATCAGATATCTGGAAAGGGGTCTTCAGCCTTTCCACTAATGTTACATGACCTGCTAAGTCTTTCCAGTAAGTCCAGATTTTTTCTGAGTGATAAGATTTACTCATTTGTGTTCTTATATGTTCACAAACGTTTATACTTTAATACACCCCCAGATTGATTGCATTTCACTTCTGCCAGCTGTTTTGTAATGAATATACATATCTTTCTATTATTTTGTTTAAATCATAGATATTTTTATATTACATATCTCAGGATATTAAAGGAGGCTATTCAGCCCATTGAGTCTATACTGATTCTCAGAGCATTACCTTTAGTTCCATTCCCCTACTTATGATCCTTCTCTAAAGATCATGCAGTGCTGAGGTCCAATATCCTATAATCTTGTTGTGGTTAATATTCTTGAACCAGTCCAAACAGTGAAACTTCTTTTCTATCATGGAACCATTGAAGATACTCTCAATCTCATCCTGTTCCAACATTCATTTGGGATGTTCATGCTGTGATGGCAATTACTAGCAGACCATATGAATTATATTTGTGAGTTTCCATTGAATGAAAACAAGATGGTTTAGAACAAGGGTTCCCAACCTGGGTAAATTTACTCCCAGGGGGTTAATTTTGCCTACCATTATTGTTATTTGAACTTAAAATAATAATAAAACAGTATTTTAAAATTTCCCCTTTGTCGGTTGCTTTATTATGGTAGAAGTGTAAACTCAAATTACTGAACAAAACAGGGTGGGGGTAAATTTACTTTCGAAAAGTTGACAGGGGTAAATGGGACGTTAAAGGTTGGGAACTCCTGGTTTAGAATTTAGAGGCACAGCATGGAAACAGGCCCTTCGGCTAACTGAGTCCATGCTGACTATTAATCATCCATTCATACTAACTCTACTAATTCCCGTTATCCCACTTTCCCATCTATACCTTAAACAATTTTTTTTCCCGGTCAATACAATACAACAGATTGACCATACAGTTGTGAAAGTTAAATAGTACAAAATCATTGTATCAAATTCCTTAAACATTAGGGACCTTTTTGCAGATCTGCACATCTTTGAGATGTGGGAGGAAATTTGAACATTCGGAGGAAACCCATGTGGTAACAGGGAGTACATACAAATTCCAGAGACCATACAAACTCCACACAGATAGCACCGAGTCCAGGATCGAACCTGGGTCTCTGCCACTGTCAGGCAGCAAGAAGGGTCTCGACCCGAAACGTCACCCATTCCTTCTCTCCCGAGATGCTGCCTGACCTGCTGAGTTACTCCAGCATTTTGTGAATAGATCGATTTGTACCAGCATCTGCAGTTATTTTCTTATACTGTCAGGCAGCAGCTCTACAAGCTGCGCTACTGTACCGCCCTAAATGATATATGCAATAACGGTATATACAGGAAACTTCAATGAATTATAGAAACTAGGATTTTGTAAAGAGATTTGGAACAGTTTTTTTTTTAAGTGTACTGCTTAATTCTGCATTGATATTGTGCTCAGACTAGACTCTCAAAAGGTTAAATTAGCATCCATCAAATGTTGAAAGTTAGTTTGAATTTGGTTAATATGAGTATTATTTATCTTGGAGTGAAATGAAACAGGAATAGACTTTGCTAAGTCATTTTTCAACATGTTATTAATATTTTCAAATACACACCATTGTTGCCAAGCATGCTTTGGATATATGGGTGCTGGTCACCATTTGGTACCTTCTGCAAGCAGTGTGTGCGTGCGTGTGTGTCTGTCTGTCTGTGTGTGCATGCGCATGTGTGTGTGCTCAGTCACTAAACAAGCTGAGCTCACGCCACGTTCCTCATTGCATCACTAATTAGGCCATTAATGTACACTGCATTCCCCAATAAATGTGCACATGTGGTGATTAATTGCAGCTGTATTTCCATTCCTTGGAGTTTTTCTCCATTGAACCACGCTCCAAAATAGGTCACTTTGCAACACATCATACGTCATGGGAAATGGAGTCACAATCACAGTGAGATGAGCATTATTAGAGCATAAGATATTGAAACATGTAATTTCTTTCCTTTCAGCAAATGAATTAGTCTTCTCATGAGGGAAAAATTGCGTATGAAGTATGCCTACATGCGTACAATTCTTGCATACTTTTTTCATCCCATAGGCAGCACGGTGGCTCAGCAGTAGTGTTGCTGCCTTACAGCGCCTGAGTCCCGGGTTCGATCCTGATTACATGTGCAGTCTGTATGGAGTATGTACGTTCTCCCTGTGACCTGCGTGGGTTTTCTCGGAGAGATTCAGTTTCCTCCCACAGTCCAAAGGCATACAGGTTTGTAGGTTAATTGGCTTGGTAATATTGTAAATTTTCCCTAGTGTGTGTAGGATAGTGTGCAGGGATCACTGGTCGGTGTGGACTTGGTGGGCCGAACAGCCTGTTTCCACGCTGTAACTAAACTAAACTAAAAATCAGCACATCAAATCAACATTCGTTGCTTGCTGTTTCAATAGTACTTTGTGTATTTTACATTTAATTCTACCAAAGTGCAGAACCTTATATATTCCATCTGTCATCCTCTTGCTCACAAGCTTAACCTGTGTATATCTCCGGACAGACTATGCATCTTTCTCACTGTCCTCTTTTGCCCAGCCTTGTAAAATAAGTAAGGCTATGCCTAAATTATCGGTTGGCCATTAAACAGTTGTGAATGAGTAGAGGTATTGACCTTTTCTCCCAGCTACACCCAGGATTTCTGAGCTCCCTCTTGGCTGCATGTGAAAAAGCAATATTTACTTTTATTAATTACAGTAATAATGAAAAAATGAGTCAGTATATTTACTTCTGAGGGAAAGCAGCTTCAAGTAGATGGTCAATTATATATTTCAAAATATTAAAATTTGTCTTTGGAGAACTTTATTTCAATTGCTATCATTTTTTTCAATTTGCACCCTCGATGCTGCCTGACCTACTGAGTATTTCCAGTATTGTCTGTTTTTATCCCTTGGTGCACTGTTATTCGTTGCTCCAATTGAAGAACATGATTGGTTTGGTTCATGAGATCTGCTGTAGAAAAAGGGTGGGCAGATGACAAACCCTGCGAGTGCCCAAGAAAGAGTTCAAAGATGCTTGGAAAGTTTTGGGCCATTGCATTGAGGACTTGATATCATAGGATCCATATTTTTCATATTTTTGGTGATAGTTCTTTGATGACTTAATTGCTTAATTTGGGAATTTAGAAGGATGAGAGGAGATCTTATCGAAACGTATAAGATTATTAAGGGGTTGGACACGTTAGAGGCAGGAAACATGTTCCCAATGTTGGGGGAGTCCAGAACAAGGGGCCACAGTTTAAGAATAAGGGGTAGGCCATTTAAAACTGAGATGAGGAAAAACTTTTTCAGTCAGAGAGTTGTGAATCTGTGGAATTCTCTGCCTCAGAAGGCAGTGGTGGCCAATTCTCTGAATGCATTCAAGAGAGAGCTAGATAGAGCTCTTAAGGATAGCGGAGTCAGGGGGTATGGGGAGAAGGCAGGAACGGGGTGCTGATGGAGAATGATCAGCCTTGATCACATTGAATGGCGGTGCTGGCTCGAAGGGCCGAATGGCCTCCTCCTGCACCTATTGTCTATTGTCTAATACATTTTAACTGATATTCTGCTGCCGTGTAAATGAACAGAAGACTCATGAACTATATATTCATCGGTTCCTAACAGTAGCAAGTTAAGTTGATAAGGTGGTTAAGAATGCAAATTAGATACTTGCCTTAGTTTAGCAGCAACACACATTCTGTTAATACTGCAGAAGGTGATGAGGAGATTTTTAAAGAATCCCCTCATAATGTTATACATTATGTATAATATATAAGATCATCCCTCATCATGCTGCACTCCAAGGAATAAAGTCCTAGCATGTCCAACCTCGCCTTATAACTCAGGCGCTCAAGTCTTGGCAACATCCTCGTAAATCTTCTCTGCACTCCTTTTGCCATAACAACATTCTTCCTAGAGCAGTGTGACCAACCTGATCACAGTACTCCAAATGCAGCCTCACCAACTTCTTGTACAACCATAACATAACATCCCAATTTCTGTGCTCAATACCCTGACTGTTGAAGGCCAATGTACCGAAAGCCTTCGTGAACACTATCTACCTGTGATGCCATTATCAAGGAGCAACATACTTGTACTCCGAGATCTCTCTGCTCTACGACCTTTCTTGAGGCTTTGCCATTCACTGTGACGGTCCTGCCCTGCTTTGACTTCCCAAAATGAAACACCTTGCATTTATCTGCATTAAATTCCATTAACCATTTCTCAGTCCATTTTCCCAACTGATCAAGATCCTGCTGTAATTTAATCTTCACTATCTACAATATCACCCACATTAATGTAATCTGCAAACTTACTAATCATGCCTTCTACATTTGCATCCAAATCATTAATATAAACCACAAACAGCAATGGTCCCAGCACCGATCCCACCAGTCTGAAAAACATCCTTCCACTTTTACCCTCTGTTTCCTTCCATGAAGCCAATTCTTTTTCCAGCCGGTTAGCTCTCCTTAGATCCCATGTGACTTAACCTTCCAGAGCAGCCTGCCATGTGGAACTTTATGAAATGCCTTGCTGAAGACCTCACAGACAACATTTACGGCTTTGCCCACATCAACCTTTTTTGTTTACTTCTTCAAAAACCTCAATTAGATTCGTAAGACACTATCTCCCACGTACAAAACCATGCTGGCTATCCCCAATCAGCCCCTGTCTATCCAAATGCATATATATCTTATCCCTCTGACTTATCGCTCCAGTAACTTGACTACCAGGGAAATTAGGATCATAGGTTTATAGGTCCCAAGGCTTTTCCTTGGACACTTTTTAAAAAGAGTCACAAGATTAGCCACCCTCTAGTCTTCCGGCACCTCACTGTGTCTAATGACGATTCATATGTCTCAGGCATGGCACGTGCAATTTCTTCTCTAGCTTTTCACAGTGTCCCCGGATATATCTGATCAGGCCCGAGAGATTTATCTACCTTCGTACGACTTAGGATAGTCAGCACCTCCTCAAGACATCTCCATTAACTCTTCCAAGATCCCCTGTCTTCATGTCTTTCTCCATGGTAAAAACAGGGAAGAAATACTCATTGAAGACTTATCATATCATATCATATCATATATCTACAGCCGGAAACAGGCCTTTTCGGCCCTCCAAGTCCGTGCCGCCCAGTGATCCCCGTACATTAACACTATCCTACACCCACTAGGGACAATTTTTACATTTACCCAGCCAATTAACCTACATACCTGTACGTCTTTGGAGTGTGGGAGGAAACCGAAGATCTTGGCCTATCTTTTGCGGCTCCACACAGAGATGACCACTTTGGTTTCTCAGAGCCCTATTCTCTCTCTAGTTTAGTCTTTAGACTTTAGAGATACAGCATGGAAAGAGGCTCTTTAGCCCAGCGAGTCCATGCCAACTAGCGATCACACTATACACTATAGCACTGTCCGACACACTAGGGACAATTTACAATTTTACCAATAACCTACAAACCTGTACACCATTTGGAGTGTGGGGATAAAGCCTTGGTCATATGGAGAAGGCACAAACTCAATTTCTCTCATCATCCAAGCTTCCTTACCTCCCCTTGCCTTGGGCTTCACTCTTAACAGGAACATGCATGCCCTGAACTCTTGTCATCACACTTTTAAAGGCATCCCACTTTCCAGACGTTCCTTTGCCAACAATCAACCTATTCTAATCAACTTTAGCAAATTCCTGTCTAATACTGTCAATGTTGGCCTTGGCCCAATTCAGAATTTTAACTTGTGGGCCCGCCCTATCTTTATCCATAATTATTTTAAAGCTAATAGAACCATGGTCGCTGGTCCCAAAAGGCTCACCCATTGCCACCTCAGTCACTTGCCCTTCCCAATTCCCAAAGAGTATATCAAACTTTGCCCTCTCTCTTGTACAGCCCTCTACATATTGCCTGAGGAAACCTTCCTGAACACATTTGATAAATTCCACCCTGTCTAAGCTCTGGACACTATGACAGTCCGATTGGAAAATTCAAAATCCCCTATTACAACAACCTTATTAGCCTTGCAGCTGTTTGCAATTTTCAGGCATATTCGCTCTTCTAATTTTCATAGACTTTTGGGGGCCGATAGTATACTCCCAACAAGGTGATCATCCCCTTTTTATTTTTCAGCTCCACCCATATAGCCTTACTGGACGAATGATCAATAATGTCATCTTGGACTATTGCCGTAACATTCTCCTTAATCAATAAGGCAACATCCCCTCCTCTTTTACCCTCACCTCTCTCTCCTATTGCACCTGTACCCTGGAAGATGAAACCGCTCGTCCTGTCCCTCTCTTAGCCAGGTTTCCATAATGGCTACGAGTCACACATACCCTTCCATGCCATGTGTTCATCCATGCCCTGTGCTGTACTGTTCTATGTTCTGTGTTAATTTAAACATGAAATTAGGAGGGCTACGGGATTTGCAGATGATACTAACATAGGTTCTATCAGAGACTGTGAAGAAGGTTATCAAGAATTGTAGCAGGATCTTAATTGGCTGGGTAAGTAATCTGGGTGTAATAAATATTAATGAGGTGGATGAAAATGCAGGTAATCTGATTAGTACGTTTGCAGCTGAATCAAAAATTGTTGGAGTTGTGGATATTGAGTAATCGAATCAAAGGATGCAGCCAAATATAAATCTGTTGGAAATTTTGGCAGAGAAATGGCTGATGGAGAGATGCCCCACTGTCATTTGAAGCAGTGGACAGAACTCTTCGAGATCTATGCAAAAAGAACGATGAGCCTTTTGGCGGCATTCTTACCATTTGTTGTGGCGAATTTCGACAACTCCTTCCTGTTGTGAAAAGGGGAAATGATGCTGATGTTGAAAATTCCTACATCAAGAAATCCTATCAACGTTCAAATTGTTATATTTTGTTATTCACATTTTAAACTTTAATAAATCCCTTTTCCACTTGCTGTGCAAGTCAGCCGCCCATGCGCAGTAATACCTCCATGTTCCACGTCACAATGGAAACCCGACGGGCGGGAATGGCGGCGCCACCGGAGAGCCCCTAAGAATGGAGGGGGGGATAAGGGGGGATGGAGTGGGTGACTGGGGGGTGGGAGGGGAAGGGGGCAGTGGGTGGGGAAGAAAGGGGGTTGAGGGGATGGAAGGGGGGGAGGGGAGGGTGCTAGACCAATGCAGAAAAAAAACACAATTTTAAAGAAAAATCACGATTTTCATTGAGATGGTTTTTAAAAAAAAGCCATTTAATTTAAAGAAAAAAGCGCCATTTTCCCACGTCACAATGGCAACCCAATGAGTTGTGGGCCCAACGGGTCCACTTGGTCTAGTGATTCTATAAAACCCTCCATTTCCTTGCTACTACTTTGGACTTCAGACATACAACGCAGAAACAGGCCCTTCGACCCAGCGAATCCGCGCTGACCTGTAATCACCCGTACATTAGTTCAATCCTACACACTGGGGACATTTGACAATTCTTTGCCTTTGGAGTGTATGAGGAAATCGGCGCACCCGGAGAAAACCCACGCGGTCACAGGGAGAATGTATAAAGGCCTGATGGACACCACCCATAGTCAGGATCGAACCCGGGTCTCTAGTCATAACCAGCGATGGTGGTGAGGGAGTTTAGATCATTGGAGAATTGCCTGATTTTTGGATTGTGTAGTCTGTAACTCAGCAGTTCATACATTGGTGTGTAAGAAGGAACTGCAGATGCTGGTTTAAACCAAAGATAGACACAAAAAGCTGGAGTAACTCAGCTGGACAGACAGCATCTCTGGAGAGAAGGAATGGGTGACATTTTGGGTCGAGACCCTTCTTCAGACCCTTATTCAGGTCTGAAACGTCACCCATTCCTTCTCTCCAGAGATGCTGCCTGTCCCACTGAGTTCATACATTGGTATTGTTTTGCATTTTTATATTGAACTTAAATTGAAGTATTTGAGAATCTCTAACATGGGCACTTTGCCCAACCCATTCTTCATTTTGTGTGCCTGGATTTTAACATTAGCAGTATATATGGGAGAAATGTAAAAAGGTTGCAATCATTGTTATAAAAATAAATTGGCTGCAAACTAACTCTGTAACTATTGAATGCAATTATAAGTTAATTGAAGTGTGATTTGAGATCTTGTGACCTGTTGCATATCTAGATTATACTGGTAAAGATTTACGTGCATTGGGAATTCATTAAGAATTGCCATCTTGCTTTGGGTCTTTGTTAATAAGTGTTTGTTATATTGGCTGACGCCAGTTATATGATCACTTGGTCTGAAAATGAGATTTTACTTTATTGTTAATTAATATCCAACTATTCTGCACATGCTATATTATACTGAGGGATCAATTTCACTGCCTTTAACTGATGCCCGAAGCTGGCAGACTGGCAGAAATATTAGCTAAAGCAGCATATTACAGTGGTTTGTATGGAGCGGTGAAATGTAGACGTCTTCATTGTTCATTGGGATGAAATTACCATTCTGGGCAAGACATCAGTGTGCAACAGGATTAAAGCATTGATGACAAAGGCTGGGAGGCAACTGCTCATTAATAATGTAATAGCATCTGATCATCTCTCGGTAGTAATGTCAATGTTTCCCTTGTGTTGGCTCAACAATCTGCCTCTCGTCTGAATTATATCCTTTTGTAGAAAGCTGAGTCAGCTTCAGTTGGCATGATAGTACTTTAAATTATCACTCTTTTAAATCCCAAACTTCTGTCTCAGACAAAATTTGTAGAAAATTGAGTTTCCAGGTTCACTGAGATGTTACAAGTTCTAGGAATCTGAAGCATATCTTTGGAGATCCTAGTATTTTTTTTATCATCTTAGACAATAGACAATAGGTGCAGGAGTAGGCCATTCAGCCCTTCGAGCCAGCACCGCCATTCAATGCGATCATGGCTGATCACTCTCAATCAGTACCCCGTTCCTGCCTTCTCCCCATACCCCCTCACTCCGCTATCCTTAAGAGCTCTATCCAGCTCTCTCTTGAAAGCATCCAACGAACTGGCCTCCACTGCCTTCTGAGGCAGAGAATTCCACACCTTCACTACTCTCTGACAGAAAAAGTTCTTCCTCATCTCCGTTCTAAATGGCCTACCCATTATTCTTAAACTGTGGCCCCTTGTTCTGGACTCCCCCAACATTGGGAACATGTTTCCTGCCTCTAATGTGTCCAATCCCCTAATTATCTTATATGTTTCAATAAGATCCCCCCTCATCCTTCTAAATTCTTCCATCTTTTTGACGATTGGCCTCCAATTGTTCATTTTCTACCCACATAACAAGTGAGCAACTACCCAAAATGCTGTTTTACATGGAATGTGCAATACATAGTGGCCCAGGGTTTTGTGGCCAGTGGCAAAGCAATGACTCTGACCAAAGACTTCAAACAACGTTTGCTTCAAAGGTCAGTTTGGTGAGCACATCCTGTTCCAATCATCCACTGCTATCAAGAGCGGGTTCATTGCAGATACATGATGTCTTGTCACCCTGATGTCTTCAAGTTGTTTGAATGGCAATGGGCCAAATCATGGACCCTCAAACTGGTAGAGAACAATCAGCAAAACCATATGAAAAAAACTGTAGGTGCTTTTTTCAAAATGCTGGAGTAACTCAGCGGGTCAGGCAGCATCTTGGGAGAGAAGGAATGGGTGACGTTTCAGGTCGAGATCCTTCTTCAGACTGATGTCAGGGGAGGGGGCAGGACAAAGATAGAATGTCAGCAAAACTATCCACTCTGGTCAACTCCTCTCTAGCCGCTGCACCTGTGCATTGTGCCAAGGGCATTAGCGTACTGATGCTCATGTACTGAGCTAAAGCCTGGATCCAATCCCACAACTTTATTCCAGTTTTTGCTGACCCAATTTGCTGAGAAAATTAAGACCAGATAAATGGAAGGATTATTTTAAGTTATCTTAATATTTTTAATAAGTCTACCATTTTAAGAAGCTTTTGAAATTATGTATTTATTTTAATAATATTAATGTTTAATTATTTAGGCTCATTTGAAATGTTGCAAAGATTATTGGAGACATTTAAAAGTGGTTAAAAGGCTTAAGGGCCTGTCCCACTTAGGAGATTTTTTAGGCGACTGCCAGCGACTGTCAAAGTCGTAGCAGATCGCCAAAATTTTCTTTTACCCGACGACAATGACCACGACAATGCCGAGTCAGGTCGAGATTACAGCGTCTTCGGAAACATCGTGAAATTCCCACGCTGTCAATGCTTCTCCGGCGTCCTAATTTTCGCAGAAATCACTGACAAGTCGGTAAGTACTTGAGAGTTTTGAACTATAACATCTTGTATGGGTTACTTAAAAATCAAGCATCACTGTAACAAGGCATAAACTGGATTTACTTCCAGTTTACTAATAGCTGTATTAAATATTTAAAATAAATTAAGTGGTTAAGTGGATTTTTGTGAAAAATGTGTGGGCATTCTTTGAAAATGTACGGGAGATGCATATCTGGTTTCTGGGTTGCATATCTGGGTTGGGAGCCCACTTTAAATGTAATGGCTGATGGCCATAAACATCGCGAAATTCCCACGCTTACCTGACCGTCAAACTGTGGCCTCCAATCTACCTGTCAAATGCCCTGACGGTAAATAAATTGGTTAAACATGAGCATTTTATGGTATTTTGAAATGACTTTACTTATTTTAATATTATGTGCTTCTAAATGCATCTAAGAGAACCTAGCAAACCTGGGGACAGCATGCGACAGCACCCGCAATAAGCAACGATACCTGGCGACAAGCCAGCCGTCGCCGAGAAATTTCACTCCGGATGATTTCTCAGCGACGCGCTGGGATCCACTACGATTCTTGGAATACTCCTCACGATCATGCCCGCGACACCCGGCGAACTGTCGGCGACAGTCTAGTCACCGGCAGTCTCCTTAAAATTGCCTAAAGTGGGACAGGCCTTTTAGGCTGTCAGAGAAATGTAATTGATTGATATATTCAGAAGACTTTTGAAAAACCTTCAACTTGTTGATTGATTTCCTCATATTTTTATGATGGGAAATAACATGCTACAGTTCAAAATTTGCAAACAAAAAGGAACATTATGGCCATAAATGGTAACAATTCAAATGTAAAGCTACAACACGGCATTACCCCATGTTTTAGGACTGAGACTATATTGCCAACAACAGCCAAATTAAAGTTTGGCTCAGGTTAGTAGTGAGGCTCTCACCTCTAAATTACAAAAAGCAGTACTTTTCACCCAGAGAGTTGTGAATCTGTGGAATTCTCTGCCACAGAAGGCAGTGGAGGCCAATTCATTGGATGTATTCAAGAGAGAGGTAGATATAGCTCTTAGGGCTAACGGAATCAAGGGATATGGGGAGAAAGCAGGAACGAGTACTGATTTTGGATGATCAGCCATGATCATATTGAATGGCGGTGCTGGGTCAAAGGGCCGAATGGCCTACTTCTGCACCTATTTTCTATGTTTCCATGTAAAGGATTGTGTGGTAAGGAACTGCAGATGATGGTATATACCAAAGATAGACGCAAAGTGCTGGAGTAACTCAGTGGGTCAGGCAGTATCTTGAGAAAAGGGATGGGTCAGGGCCCTTCTTCTGACAAAGTATAGAGGTTCCCTGCCCTATATTTTCAGTCTGAAGAAGGGTCCCGTCCTGAAATGTCACCCATCCTTTTTCTCCCGAGATGCTGCCTGACCCACTGAGTTACTCTAGCACTTTGTGTCGATCTTCAGTATTAAAGAATTGTTGCATTATCACAGAGTGACATTGGTGGGTTGAAATTGTCATGCATTTTCTTTTCATCGTTTTCCTTTTCAGCTGAAGTAAAGATTCCAAAGGACTGTATGAAGGGAATTGCTGCTGTCATGGGTAACCTCCAACCCTCTCCCAAAACATCAGCACAAAATATCTAGTCATTTCTATCCAATGTTTATTCTGGAATCTTACTTTGTACTGACTGTCATTGCTGTGTACAAATTGTGTAAATAAGTGACTACATTTAAAAAATAGATTATTGCCTGTGAAGTCATTTACAATGTTCTAAGAACATTGTAATCTTGCATTTGAAATCCATTTATTTATTTATTTGGGTTGGGGTTTTTTTGCAAGTATGACTTATACACAGGACACTGACCGGGGTGATCACTGTAGTTGGGGATATTCTGGTCCTGCACTGCAGAAGCACAGGCCAACCAGTGTTCCACAAACCCTACCGGTGGCAGTGTAATCCCCGAGTGGCAGCAGTAAAGATCGTGGTCTAGAAGGCTACACAGAGAGGAACAGGATAATAGAGGCAACAGCAAAATAGAGGCAACAGCAAAGGAGAACAGGTTTCTAAAAGAGACACAGGGTCCCAAAGGCATCGGAATAAATAAATAATTGTATAATATTTGAATTAAGACAGTGTAAGATATCAAAGGGACTGAGGGTAAAATAGGATTAGACTGGACAAGATTGTATTTAAACTGAGGAAACTTCTATTGAGGGAAACAAGGAAGTAATATATGGAGGATGTTAAGCAGCCTTAATGGACATTCTCATTATTTATTCTTATGACTCTAAAGGACAAATTAAAGTATTGAAATATTGAGTATGATCAGAACAATCTTGATCTCCAAAGGCCCGGTCTTGGTTGTGTGGTGAAAGTGTAAGGAACAGCATGTTACTGGTGGGGGAAGGATAATAGACAATAGACAATAGGTGCAGGAGTAGGCCATTCGGCCCTTCGATGCAGTGGTGGGGACCCAAAGTGCAGCAGTAACTGCAGGATCAGTCATCTACCTGGCCTCAGCCCACGCAGACTACCTTTTCAGATCATGTGGTTATTGGACTTGAATAATACAGATCTGTTGAATTACTGTGCTAGACTACACTGTACATTTTAACACCTTTCTTTAACAAAGTCTCACAAAGTACTTCACCTCCACACATCCTCATCCAGCATGGCTACTCTGCTAGTGTGGGCCACCCACGAGGAGCAGTCACTCGGGGATGCTAACTGGTTTCAGCTGTAAAACTGAAACTGCCCTCGTTAAGTGTGATGACTTTTAAACGATCCACTTTTTTTTGGTGTGTTAACAGAACGCTCTGTGTAAAATTAATAATTTTTGTTTATCTCTTGCTTTCCTCACAGAAATTCCCAGAGCTCAAGTTCAAGTATGTTGAAGAGGAGCAACCTGAGGAATTTTTTGTTCCATACGTTTGGTCATTGGCTTACAACTCCACCGCTGAATTATATTGGAATCCACAGCAAGTCCAGCTTTTTACAATGGATTCTGGCTGAACAGTGTTTCTTGGGAAAATTGTGGTGGGGAGAGGTAGGGGTAGGGTGGCACAGATAATGGTACAATTGTATAAGAAGAGCAAGACTCTTTCATCCAGTTTTTCCGAGCTCTGCACCTTCAATAGGATGTTAATGTTATGCACAAGGAAAAGGGAATTGAGGATGCAACATATATTGCCATTCATGTATCAGAGTACTGCTTCAAATGGCTGGAAGCAAATGATTATAATTGCTAATGTTTCAATTTCTTTCATAGTCAGTAATATCAAAATGAACTTTGCCTGTCTAGGGCAAAAAGTGATATATCCCTGCCCAAATAATAAAAATGGGAGGGTGGGGAGGAGCGAAATGCAAAACATCCCATGAATGCAACACTCACTTTTTTTCTAATTTTATTCAGATTACCAATATTGTTTGTTGCTTATAATGTTGCTTAAAATGTTTTAGAATTGCAGTCTTCCTGATTCAAGCAAGTTATTTGTAGGTTAAAAACTGAGCTAGCATGGCACGTTGTTTTATTTAAGTTATAATAAAAGCTTTAAGAAATGGATTTGTGTGCTCATTGACGATGATGCTGGTCCTGGACAAATTATGTTTAATGGCAGTACTGTCCAGCTCATATTTTGACTACCAAACGAGCAACGATACTGTCAATTAACATTTTTTAAACAGAGGTTCTTATTTGCATTTTGAAATGCCTTATGTGCACCATTATGAGCAAAGTATAAAATAAGAATGTCGTTTGATCAATATATCCGTTTAGAAATGTATTTTCAGTTGGAGGATTTAGATCAAAATAAAACTTTGATATCATTTGATTACTTAGTGGATAAATGTTCCTTCCTGGTTGTTGTATAGAGTTAAATAAACCAGAAAGGTCCCAATTATGGATATATTCATAGAATGCTTCAACTTTAACTTACTACAATGAATACCAATGAAAGTAGCTAGTGATATAGGAAATGAAAATGGTAGATAATAAATGGCAGAGCCAAACAAGGAGTTCAGCTGCATTAATCAGTGTGCATGTCACCGACACCATACATGATATTCAGAACCAGAGTGGGAAATATCTATTCTCTCTAAATCCTTTACACAAATTGTACAATAAAAGTTTGTTCCAAACAGTAACACAGTAAGATTTGGTACTGGACCAAGATCTTGTATGCCTATCAAAAGAAATTCCATGGATCTATATATAGAATTTCAGATAGTTTTCCCCAACATTCTAATCACAATCTAGCTCCAAATTAAATAATTAAATTATCAACCATTGTTTGTGCATAATTGTTACATAATAACTCTTCAAAAAGAACAAAAACAGAAAATGCTGGAAACACTTATCAGGTCTTTGGTCTGAAACAGCGACTCTGTACCTCTTTCCATAGATGCTGCCTGATCTGCAGAGTGTTTCCAGCATGTTTTGTTTCAGATTTTCAGCATCTGCAGTTAGTTTGATTTTCACAATTTCAAAGTCATTTATTGTATATTGAACGATCACTCTATCCTGAAAACTGTTCTAAATTGTTACATACATCACATTTTTGTCTGCACACTTTTAAATAAGAACTAAATATCCATCAACAAAGAATTAATTACATCCAAGATTACCTACTATTTTCTCCATTATATTACTATTATTACTTTTCAACCATGCACTTGCATAGCTCCATGCACACCTGAATTTATGTATTGGTTTGCCACCAATGTAACTAGCGATAATGTCAAAGTACTTTGCCCGTATTTTATGACACTGGCATCAGCTTCAAACCCTATTGTTTAGGTCCTATAGGGTCCGAAGATATGTTATTTCAACAGTAGTTTTTCAAGCACGGGCGAAGTCATGACCTAAGACCATGCCTCTACATTGCATTGGCTCACTGGGCAAAACACTGCATCTAAGTCAATATAGATGTGTCATGATAAGCTCCCACCATTTAGCTGGTCCAAGGGAAAACCAGCTTCACATTACAATATATCTGCAATGCATGATGGAGTTAGCTCTGTGTAAGGCCTGCACAAACATTTTACTGAACACTTGGTCTTCTGTTTTTGTTCTGTGAGATTAATAGTTTCCACTATTGAGTTTACATTTTCACAACAGCAAAGTTTGCAGCTGTTTTATGTGTTTCAGTTTCAAGTCCTGCATACGGGATGGTCAACTTTTTGTCCTTTCATATTCAGTCTTTGCTAATATTCATGGTCCATCCTAAATCCCCTTTACGTGCTTGTTAAAAGTAATTTATCTTGCTGTTGGTCTGGAAGCACAGACCTGATCAGAGAACAACAACAGAATTCCTTCCTTTAAAAACATTAATGATCCAGAGACATATTTACAACTGTCCAATATTTTCTTGGTATTCTAGAATATTTAATTAACTGAATTTCACCACCTGTAGGTGGTGCACACACCATACTGACTTGAAAGTATTTCACTGTTCAACCATTGTTACTGGAAACAAATCCTGGAACCTGGTACTCAATATCACTGTGGGAATGCTTTCGAGAAGGCGCCCCTTCACCACCTTCTCAAAGAGAGATTAGGGCTGGGTAGTAAAATGACAGCAGTGGCCACATTTGACAAATAACTATTTGTTGCAATGCAGGAATTTGAGCACACCTCCACAACATTACCACAGGGCTCTGTACTATTTGTCCTGCTAATTACTCTCCCACCCCAATGGATTTTATATTTGTTATCAAACGAGCTGAAATAAAATCCAAATGGCAGCAGCTGAGCTCAGGAAACGCGCATTTGCCTGGATATTTGATTGCACAGTACTGCAACCAACAGTTATTTCACCACTGTGTCTGGAGTGAGACACAAAGCGATCATTTCTCTATTATTTTACACCACTATGGAAATGCAACGCGGTTTTTCTCGGTATAAGTGCACATGACCTGATTTACATCATTTGAGGTACGTCTGATGTGCAATTTCACACGCAGTGTTATATTTGCAGCATTGTAGGAAAAGTCACATTATGTTGTCCCTGGAGCACCCACTGTTGGTCATCCCTGAAGCAACTTGGTTTTAATGTCACTGCTCTATTCTGAGGTCCCCACTGAAGTCAAGGCCATTACTTATGTCCTGTGGTTTTGGTTACTGCACATGCCCCAATCAACACCAATCACATTCCTCAACCCTCTGTTAACAATCACTTGTCCCCAAATCTTCCTCTGATCTTCAAGCCTACCTCCTACGAAGCATTGATTATTTCCCTTTGTTTCCCTCCCTCTCCCCACACCCAGGCCAGAACCAGGCCAAAACACCCTCAGCCTCAACTGGACAGTGGACTGAACTAAGTGCAAATTAAACTCACTAAGTCTGCACATCAAGACAATGAGATATATGGATAGACACAGTATATATTTCCTCTTGATTTTTGCACTTTTCTATTGAGTAATATTGACGTCAGGAAATTCTTGCTCTGTTTAAATCTTGTGATCATCAAGACCAGTGTTTCGGTGTGTTCTTACTCAAGGGGTAAATTTCCCCCTCAAATAATCTTTAGTTAATTGTCACGTGTACCAATGTACAATGAAAAGCTTTATGTCACTGGCTATCCAGTCAGCGGAAAGGCTGTACATGATTACCATCAAGCTTGATGCAGAATGTAACTGAATTGGGGAAAGTTTTTGTAATTCCATCTTCATGTTTGTGTAATTTTATTTTCCATTCTTTTGTTGTACAGTTTTATTTATGTCAACAAATTTGCTCTGAAATAAATTCCTCCCATGAATATCAAAGAATTGGTCTAGATTTGCTTTTCTTTCTCTTGTTTACATTTCTTCAATCGACAGTCACTTTTTATTAGCCTAAATCCCTGTGTGCGTTTTAAATGACTTACTGTATGGGAATTTTGGAACAATTTAGCTGGAGTCAATCAGTGAATCACCTTGCTGCTTGAATGAATTATGATACTGCCATTTTTTGCACTTCACCAAATTCCAGATCATGTTACTATTTTTTGGGCAATGTCCTCACACCTAATGAAGTAGTTTGACCAAAAATATAGCTTTTATGAAAATGAATGGGATGCATTTTTAATAGCTAGAAATGACTGAGGTTCTTAGTCATTTTTGTAATAATCTCTTCTCTTTCTGCCATCATACAAAGTAAAGGGAGGCAATGGTTGGGGTGTTGACTGTTAAAATTTATATTTTCACTTCCGGGAGAGTATTGGTGGATTCACAGTGAAAACCTTGGTTAGTTGTCACTAACAAAAGTAAGCCTGGCTTTGTCTAGCTTTGTCACCCACTAATCATAGAGTTAGCAGCATGGAGCTTTGTGATTTCTCTTTAGCACAATCAAGAAGCAGTCATCTCTTTTCACACAAGTTGACTAATGGCATCATGCTGTTATGTTTAATAAACCCATCACATTTGCAATAAGTTACAAGCTATTAAAATCCAGGGCTCTTTTCACTTGACAATGACATTTAAATTTCACAGATATGCATAGGATAAATAGTACCTATGAAAGGCTACATTGTAAGCTTGGTGAACAAATAGGGAAAATATTTCAGGAGGGTAGGCCATATGGAACTGAGCTGAGGAGAAATGTCTTCATTCAGAGGGTTGTAATCTTCAGAAATATAATGCTTGTGGGTGCTCATTCATTGAGTAAACTCAAGACTGAGTTTAATGGATCGTTGGATACTTAGGAAATTGATGTTTATGAAAAGGGCAACACATTATCACAGCGGTAGAGTTGCTGCCTTACAGTGCCAGAGACCCGGGTTCCATCCTTTCTATGGATATTGTCTGTATGGAGTTTGTACATTCTCCCTGTGACCATGTGGGTTTTCTCCAGGTGCTCAGGTTTCCTCCCACATTCCAAAGACATGCAGGTTTGTAGGTTAATTGGCCTCTGTAAATTGTCCCTAGTGTGTAGGATAGAACTAGTGTACAGATGATCGCTAGCCATGTGGACTCAGTGGGCCGAAGGGCCTGTTTCCACATTGTATCTCTAAACTAAACTAGAAAGTGGACTTGAAGTACAAATTCAAAAAATATCTTATTGCACAGCACTGGGGGATTACAGCGGTTTTGTACTCATGCTTTGGGCTTTTGTACCAAACTAGACAAAATTAAAAGTTCTGGATTTGATCTCTGTTTAATACTGAAATAGAGGATCTCAGTCAAGGCAGAGGTTGAGATGATTGGGTTAACTTCCTCATTCATGGGTTAAAGAAGAGGAAATCAGGCAGTGTCACAAATGCACAGATTATATCCAGTCATTCAATTACAATGTCCTAAATGGTTGAATATTTAGCACCATTCATTTGTTGGATTCCATATTTTTCCTCAGCACCTTAAAGCTTCAAATGAATTAGAATCCAGTGAGTTAAAATACCACGGCGTTGAGTTTATTCAGTGACATTTTACTGAAACTATTTACAAACAAATCTTAACATTTTTATGCAAAGCAAAAAAATGTCATTTTGTACTTGTCCTTTATTATTACTCACCGTAGACTGTGGTCTTGTGGTTGCAAACACATCTCTATTAGTAAAACATGTGATCTGTGCAATGTCCTGAGTGGGTAAGATTTGTTCATCTGTGAATTAGTTGGGAAGAATGTAAAATTGAGTTGCTGCAGTATTAACTGCCCATGTTTGCTGCCTAGTCAGAGGTAGCAGGAGTGGACACTTAAGGAGTGGACACTTAAGTATGATGTCAGTTAACCAGTACGTGGGTGTCCAAATAGACTGTTAAATTTATTATCCAACCGCCCCTGGAGCATACTCCCTTGGATGAGTTGAAAAAAGGTTGGCAAAACCCCCCAAAAAAGTTCAATGGTGGAAAGACAAGGATGGCAAGGTATGGGAATCTTAGATGATGTAAATGAAGTCAAAATAGGAAACAATAAGATTTAGGAAGCTGAAATCAGACAGGGCCCTTTAGGTATGTGAAGAAAGCAACAAAGAACACAGAGGGACTCAGGAGGGCCAAAGGGGACCATAAAATGTCCTTGGCAAGTAGGATTTAGAAAAATTCCAAGAGGTTTTAGACGTACATTAAAAATAAGAGGTTCGCTGACGGAGGGGGGGGGGGGAGGCGGGGGGGGGGGGGGCAGATAAAGGGGGGATATTTTGCCTGAAGCCAGAGGAAGTGGCTGAAATACTAAAGGAGTACCTTGCATTGATATTCCCAAAGGAAAATGACATAGAGAATAGCAAGATCAATATGGAGGGTGCTAATACTCTCCCCCCCTCCTCCCTCCCTCCTCTCCTCTCTCTCCCACTCTCTCCTCTCTCTCCCACCATCTCCTCTCTCTCTCACCCTCTCTTTCTCCCCCCACCCTCTCTCCTCTCTCTCCCCCTCTCCTCTCTCTCCCCTCTCCTCTCTCTCTCCCCCCTCTCCTCTCTGCCCCCCTCTCCTCTCTCTCCCCCTCTCTTCTCTCCCCCTCTCCTCTCTCTCCCCTCTCCCCTCTCTCCCCCTCCTCTCTCTCCCCTCCTCTCTCTGCCCCCCTCTTCTCCCTCCCCCCTCTCCTCCCTCCCCCCCTCTCCCTCCCCCTCTCTCCTCCCTCCCCCTCTCTCCTCCCTCCCCCTCTCCTCCCTCTCCCCATCCTCTCTCCCCCCCTCTCTCTCCCCTCCTCCCCCCTTCTTATTTCATTTCTGCCATTCTGATTTTGCCTCACAATTTTCACATGTGAGAAAACACATGCCTTGACACTTGCCCCGCCGCTTGCCCCACCCCGCCTCTTGCCTGGCCTCACCGCTTGCCCAGCGTCGCCAGTCCGGGCCGGGCCTCGCCGTTCACCGGGCCTCTCTCGCCGCTACACTTGCCGGGCGGGCCTCGCAGCTCGCCGGGCCTCGCCTCACCACCCGCCAGGCCTCGCCGCCCACCGGGCCTCGCCGCTCGCATTGCCTTGCCGATCGCCGGGCCTCGCCTCACCTCACTGCTCGCCGGGCCTCGCCTCGCCTCGCCGCCCGCCAGGCCTCTCCGCTCACCGGGCCTCACCTCGCCGCACACCCAAGCCTCGCCTCGCCTCCCACCTGCCCGGGCTTCGCCTCGCCGCCCGGGCCTCGCCTTGTCTTGCCACCGGCCAGGGCCGAGCCTCGCCCTGCCCCCGGGCCGAGCCTCGCTGATGGGCCTCGCCGCTCGCCGGGACTCGCCCCTCGCCACTCACCTGGACTCTCCGCTCGCCGGGCCCCTGCCTCGCCGGGCCCCTGTCTCGCCGCTCCCCATGCCTCGCCACCCCTAAGAATGGAGGGGGGGGGATAAGAGGGGATGGAGTGGGTGACTGGGGGGTGGGAGGCGAAGGGGGGAGTGGGTGGGGAAGAAAGGGGGTTGAGGGGAGGGGAGGGTACTAGACCAATACAGAAAAAACAGCATTTTAAAGAAAAATCACGATTTTCATTGAGATGGAGGTTTTTTAAAAGCCATTTATTTTAAAGAAAAAAGCGCCATTTCCCCACGTCACAATGGCAACCCAATGAGTTGTGGGCCCAACGGGTCCACTTGGTCTAGTGTCTTATGAATTTGATTGAATTGTTTCTGGTGCTGACAAAGATAATCATCAAATATAATAATGGTAGAGCAGTAGATACTGTCCACGTGGACTTTAATTTAAAAAATTGACAAGGTCCCTCATGGTAGGCCGATACAGAAGATTAAGATGCATCAGATCCATAGTGACTTGGTAGATTGGATTCAAAATGAGCTTGGCCAAAGAAGACAGAGGATAGTGATGGAGGGCTGCTCTCACTGCTCATACTGGAGATCTATGGCCAATGATGTTCTGCATGCATCAGTGCTGGTTTTGCATATTTGGAGTATTGTATGCACTTCTGTTTGTCCCATTACAAGCGAGATATGGAGTCTTTTGGACAGGGTGACAGAACAGGTTCACCAGCATGTTGCCTGGGTTGGAGAGTCCTGGCTATAAGGGGAGGTTGGACAAACTCTCTGGAGCGTCTGAGGCTGAGGGGAGACCTGATAGAAATTCATAAAATGATGAGAGGCATAGATAGGGTGCATAGAGTGTTTTTTATCAGGGTAGAAGTGTCAAATACCAGAAGGCATAGCTTTAAGCTTCAAAAGGGGAAATCTAAAGGAGATATGCAAGGAAGGTTTTATTACATAGAGACTACTTGGTACCTAAACACTCTCCCAGATGTGGTAGTGGAAACTGACATGGACAGGTCTGCAACATTTAAATAGGCATTGTGACCAACACATGAAGAGACAGGGAATGGGGGGGGGATATGGTTATATACAGGCGACTGAGTTAGTTTCATTTGGCATTGCCGTCAACACGTACATAGTGAGGCAGAGCTTTCCTGAGCTGTTCTGTTCTTACTATTCCATGTTTAGTTTAATTTTAGTTTAGAGATACAGCGTGGAAACAGGCCCTTCGGCCCACTGAGTCCGCCATGGTCAACGATTCCCACACATTAACACTATCCTACACTAGGGACAATTTACATTTACGCCAAGCCAATTAACCTACACGTCTTTGGAGTGTGGGAGGAAACCGAAGATCTCGGAGAAAACCCACGCAGCTCACTGCGTGGGGTACAAAGGGTGCAAACTCCGTACAGACTGCACTCGAAGTCAGGATCGAACCCGTTTCTCTGGTGCTGTAAGGCAGTAGCTCTACCGCTGAGCCACCATGCCACCCCACACCTATGTGTTTCACCAGCCCAGCTAGTGTACAGCTTTTTGAAGTAAAGTAGAATAAATAAAGAGAATGAAAAGGGAAGAGATTATGGCGCATGGAAAGAATATGGGGGCTTTTAAACTCCATTGCCTATTATTCTGCGTGTTATATATTCACTTACAAGTAAACAGAATATTTGTGAAATAAATGTATTTAAACAACAAAATGCAATTTTCATATCCATTTCTGTTTCTGATTAATTCAGCCTAATAATTTGTCCTTACTTGTGGGATGAATTTATATTCTACAGTAACCACCTTCTGTCCTATCCATCAAGTACCATAACATTTTACAAATATTGCAACTTTATTCCCCCCACCCACACTGCCTAAAGGGTTCATATTTTTTCTTCCTTTCTATCCCAGGAATGGAGGTTGATATGGTCTGCATAGTTTCTCTGCATGAATTAGAAAAAGTCAATAAAATTTCAGTGAGAGTCCGAACTAGTAGACAAACATGCTATTATTGTGTGTTAACTAGCTTGTAATCAGTACAGCCATTTTACTGCTGTTTCCAGGGGAAAATATGGAAATATATGTTTGCATTTGGCGCCGTTCCCAGAGATCTGTCTCCTTCCCGCTGCTCCAGTGAAAGTATTGATTAGCGAGGCTAGAGGCTCAGGGCCAAAACAAATATCAGGATGGAATTTCCTGTCTTAAGTTCTACTGAAATGACGCTGGAATTTACTGCACGGATTTTGATGAAGGCGACTTGCAACAATATTTCCTGAAAATGTCCTCCAAAACAATAAATTAGCATTAAACACGTGGAAATCATGCTGTTGACAAACAGCAGCACATGAAAATGTGCTTAGCAATCATACTCATGTTTTCAAAGTTCAAATTTGAAACCATCTATTATTTAGACACATTAAATGTGGCAACTTCAAATAAGAGTGCATTTATTTCATATTTTACCATCCCAATGGCATAAAATAAATATTGGAGCATGCAGCTATGGTAGAAGATGAAATACAAGCTGGAAAATATATAATGATATTATATTATCTGAAAGGGTATGGAATCTTGAAGTATTTGAGGGAATGATAATCCATGCACAAAAAGACAAATTTCTGTAGATAGTTGGTGGTCATTTGCATGGGGTATAGAGAGTTGTAAAAAAAACTGAGGATGAATTGGAAGTGCTGCATATCTCCTGTTACCGACTAATTACCTCCCTTCTTCAAAATGGTCTTGTAGTCTGTTCACTGGCCTTGGTTTCCAGTGATTCATGGATGCCAAACCACAGAATGAGCAAAAACATACATGATGCTGTTTTATTTGTCTTGAGGCTGTAAGGATTGTCATACAAACCCATTTGGTCCACTAATGGCCTATCGTGAAGACAACCTGATACCTCTACACTGTTTGGTCTATGTGGGACTCCAGTACAACAGTAACATGGTTGCCTCTTCACTGCCTGTTGAAGTGGTCATGTCAATTGTACCAAATGTAAATAAATGTATATGCAGCATTCATTTTATAAACCTTACAGCGACTAAGAAAAAGGAACAGATTAGTTTAGTTTAGAGATACAGCATGGAAACAGGCCTTTCGGCCCACCGGGTCCAGGCCAACCAGTGATTCCCACACATTAACACTATCCTACACACACTGGGGACAAGTTACACATACCAAGCCAATTAACCTACAAACCTGTACGTATTTGGAGTGTGGGAGGAAACCGAAGATCTCGGAGAAAACCCACGCGGTCACGGGGAGAACGTACAAACTCCATCCAGGCAGCACCCATAGTCAGGATCTAACCCGGGTCTCTGGCGCTGCAAGTGCTGTAAAGCAGCAACTCTACCGCTGCGCCACCATGCCGCCCTAAGAATTTATAAGACTGATGAGGAAAACGTACGAAATACATAGGTAATCACAAGATATACATTATTTATCACTTGCAGCTCTCCCAAGTTCTTAAGTCCACTGAAAAGCCACATGGTTAATTTACAATTTGTCTTCCACACCTCACACGATAGTCACATGAAATCTTGCTTGTACTATTTGTTTGTATCTACAAGAATATTATTTCTCAGCTTTGATTATGGCTGCAAAAAAATGAAGAAGAAAAGAATAACATTGATGTTAGCCTATTAATGTATTCTGTTAGCTATTAAGAGGACCTTTGAACAGATTATATATCCAATCTGAGGAAATCAAACTGGACAAAAAAGTACTTAGGCATACGATGTTCTATTTTAACCTCCACTAAAGTCTTTGGCACAGCTGCAGTTGATAGAAATATTTTGAGCTCTTGTTATCCACTCTTCCATCATCACATAGGCCACCTAAGCCTCTTAAACCATCTGCCTAAATGGTTCAGTGGGTAAATGTGCTACCTGACATGATCCTAAGGCATTCAACCCAGATTAATTTCCTGATGCACAGAATTAGTTTGTGTCTCTTCACAGTTGAGAATTGTTGGTTTTAGTTCTCTTAGAATTAGGACAGTCCAAAAATAAGCAAGGTTTAGTAAGCCTTCAGTGAGTGCACCAACTTGCACTGTGAGAATGGGATAAGTTTAACTATGAATCCACTGTTGGGTGTCTCCTCTGTCACCTCTATTTGAGTTTACTCGTGGGATGGCTATTTGTATTAGAGAGTTGAACTGTTGTTGTCTATGGAATCAATGCGGAAAGGCACATAGTATTCGATTCATATACTGTTCGATGTGATACCCGCACAGAGTGGACCTGTTCCTCACTAGATGCAGATCAAGTCACCAGCAGCAGTGCTAAGCATAGTGGCAGCTGATCATGAGAAAGAACTGCTCAGCCTACGGGGCTTGTGGGCCAGAATTTGGACAGGAACTGATACAATTACTATTTAGAAGTGCAAAGAGGCAAAGGAGACTGCAGATGCTGGTATCTGTACCAATAAAAGGAGAGCAGCTGATGGAACTCAGCAGGACAATAGACAATAGACAATAGGTGCAGGAGGAGGCTATTCGGCCCTTCGAGCCAGCACCGCCATTCAATGTGATCATGGCTGATCATTCTCAATCAGTACCCCGTTCCTGCCTTCTCCCCATACCCCCTGACTCCGCTATCCTTAAGAGCTCTATCTAGCTCTCTCTTTCTAGATCTAGACTTCTAATTCTAGATTTTATATGAGTAGGAAATGACTTAGTCGAATCTTGGCCACATTTCAAATGAGCCTGGCACCAACCGGCGGCGCGCCTGATGTAAACAGTAAGTTGTGCTGACACGTACACATCCTCTGAGTCAGTGGATCAGTGGTAACCCAGCCCCACTTCGAGATCGGCTGCACGACTCCCGCACAGAAACACGACGACAGGTACTTCCACATTGGTCTGCAATTCGAGGAAGTCGACTTCCAATTAGGTTCCTTTCTGAAACGTTTGAGTTATTGTCAAGTTTTCTGGCAGTGATAGCTGTGTAGATTACATCGATGCAATTATTGAATCAAGCAAGTCTTTAAAGTCACAGCGCTTCTCATGACGAGCAACGGCTTTCTATTTATTGGGTAAACAAAGAGCTGCGTGTTTTGTTTTCCCAAAATATAATGCTCGACATTTTCTTTCTGTCTGTTCTTCCACAAAAGGACATAGGTTTAAGGTGAGGGGGGGGGGGGGGGGGAGATTTAATAGGTACCTGAGAAGTAACTTTTCCACACAAATGGTGGTGGGTGTATGGAACGAGCAGCCGGAGGAGGTAGTTGAGGCAGGGACTATCGTACGGTTTAAGAAATATTTAGACAGGTACATGGATAGGACATGTTTAAAGGGATATGGGCCAAATGCAGGCAGGTGGGACGAGTGTAGATCGGACGTGTTGGTCGGTGTGGGAAAGTTGGGCCGAAGGGCCTGTTTCCACACTGTTTGACTCTGCTTCTAAAAAGCTTTCATTTGCAACAGGCCACATCTGCCGTGTTGGAGGAAGGCAGAGAACATTCAGCTAAGAAAGCCAGGGAGAGGAGGAATGAACTCTTTGCACCAAGTAACACGGGCACTTGGAACAAATTACTGTCAACAAAGGAAGCAAATATGCAGTGCTGTGGATCATGCAAATGATGGGAAAACATGAATGCATTTTTCAGAGTAGTCGTAAACCCACTAAGTCTTTCAAAAAATGCCCTTCATTGTATCCTATTAACAATGACACCTTTGTTGCACATGCCTAATTTAGTTTAGTTTAGTTTATTGTCTCGTACAGTGAAAAGTTTTTGTTGCGTGCCAACCCGTCAGCGGAAAGACTATCCATGATTACAGTCGAGCCGACCACAGTGTTCAGATAAATGATAAGGGGAGAGGTTTAAAAGAGTGGAGCAATTGTCACGCATGATTGTAGATTCACCTCTGTGACCAGCACGTAAAGAGTCGTCCGGCTTGGGCACCGTCTTGGATCTTTGTCCTTCTAGCTTTTGGGATTGAGAGGTGTTGTTGACAATCTTGGCAGGTTGGTGCGGTGCATTTTGTAAATGGCACAGAGTAGGAATGGTCCTGGTAGATGATGAGATGGCTGTCGGGTGGGTTAGTTTGTCATGATGGTGCCATGCCCCATGAGAACACCTGACATTGCACATTTGCAGGCAAGTGGGGGAGGATAATCCAAAACATTCTGAAAAAGGGTCCCGACCCGGAACATCACCTACCCTCTTTCTCCAGAGATGCTGCCTGACCTGCTGAGTTACTCCAGCACTTTGTGTCTGTCAGCATCTGCTGTTCTTTGTTTCCACGTTCCTAATACTATTGGATTCACTATCCTCCATTACTGAACAATAAGTAAGACATTATTCGTAAAGCTCCACTCTTTGTCCATCCAATCCTTGTTCCCTTCTCGATATATATATCAGATACAAGCTCCATGATAATGGCATTGTGAGGCACCCGCAGAAACAAGGAACCGCAGATGCAAGTTTACAAAACAAAGGACACAAAGTGCTGGAGTAATTCAGTGGACCAGGCAGCAACTCTGGAGAACATGGATAGGTTACGTTTCTGATTGGGACCCTTGAAGATGGATGGTTGCTGAGTCTACGCTTGGTCTCGCCAATGTAAAGGAGGCCACATTTTAGAACATTAAATGCAGTAGATGAGTTTGAGGAGCTGCTCATGAACCTTTGCCTCACCTGGGAGGACTGCTTGGGTCCATGGATGGATATGAGGGAGGAGCTATAGGGACAGGTATTACATCTCCTGCCATTGCAGGTGAAGTACCTACAAACAACCCCATATCCCCCCCCCTCCTCCCTCCACCCCTCCTTTCTACCTCTCTTCCCTGTGCCCCACCTAGATTTGCATCCATATTCCCCTTCCCCCTCCCACCATCCCCTCCCCGTATCCCCCTCCCCCCACATCCCTTTCCACCCATATTCCTTCCTCTGGCTTCACAATTCATACATCTTCTATTCTTGTATCACACCTTTCAAGTCATCTCTGGTCTTTGTCTTACCATCTGTCTATCAACCCCCCCCCCCCCCCCCCTCACCTGTATAGAAACATAGAAACATAGAAACATAGAAAATAGGTGCAGGAGTAGGCCATTCGGCCCTTCGAGCCTGCACCGCCATTCAATATGATCATGGCTGATCATCCAGCTCAGTAGCCTGTACCTGCCTTCTCTCCATACCCCCTGATCCCTTTAGCAAAAAGGGCCGCATCTAACTCCCTCTTAAATATAGCCAATGAACTGGCCTCAACTACCTTCTGTGGCAGAGAATTCCACAGACTCACCACTCTCTGTGTGAAGAAATGTTTTCTCATCTCGGTCCTAAAAGACTTCCCCCTTATCCTTAAGCTGTGACCCCTGGTTCTGGACTCCCCCAACATCGGGAACAATCTTCCCGCATCTAGCCTCTCCAACCCCTTAAGAATTTTATATGTTTCTATAAGATCCCCCCTCAGTCTTCTAAATTCCAGCGAGTACAAGCCCAGTCTATCCAGTCTTTCCTCATATGAAAGTCCCGCCATCCCAGGGATCAATCTGGAGAACCTTCTCTGTACTCCCTCTAAGGCAAGAATGTCTTTCCTCAGGTTAGGAGACCAAAACTGCACACAATACTCCAGGTGCGGTCTCACCAAGGCCCTGTACAACTGCAGCAGAACCTCCATGCTCCTAAACTCAAATCCTCTTGCTATGAATGCCAACATACCAATCGCTTTCTTCACTGCCTGCTGCACCTGCATGCTTGCTTTCAATGACTGGTGCACCATGACACCCAGGTCACGTTGCATCTCCCCTTCTCCCAATCGGTCACCATTCAGGTAATACTCTGCTTTCCTGTTCTTGCCACCAAAGTGGATAACCTCACATTTATCCACATTATATTGCATCTGCCATGCATTTGCACACTCGCCTAATCTATCCAAGTCACTCTGCAGCCTCCTAGCATCCTCCTCGCAGCTAACACTGCCACCCAGCTTCGTGTCATCCGCAAACTTAGAGATGTTGCATTCAATTCCCTCATCCAAATCATTAATATACACTGTAAATAACTGGGGTCCCAGCACTGAGCCTTGCGGTACCCCACTAGTCACTGCCTGCCATTCCGAAAAGGACCCGTTTATTCCTACTCTTTGCTTCCTGTCCGCCAACCAATTTTCTATCCACCTCAACACTGAACCCTCAATACTGTGTGCTTTAAGTTTGTACACCAATCTCCTATGTGGGACCTTGTCGAAGGCCTTCTGAAAGTCCAGATATAACACATCCACCTATCACTTGCCAGGCTTTGTCCTGCCCCTACCTCCCTTCCTGATAACCCCCCCCCCCCCCCAACCACAATCAGTCTGAAGAGAGACCTCACCTGAAATGCCACCTATCCACGCGCCCCACCTAGGTTGGCACCTATTTCTCCTCTTTAAGGTGAAAGGGGAAAACTTTAAAGGAGATTTGCGGGGCACATCTTTTTAAACAGAGGATAATGAGTGCCTGGATTACGCTGCTGGAGGTGATGGCAGGGACAGATACAATAGTGGCAAAATTGTGTGCAGTTTTGGTCTCCAAATTTGAGGAAGGACATTCTTGCTATTGCAGGAGTGCAGCGTAGGTTTACTAGGTTAATTCCCGGAAAGGCGGGACTGTCATATGTTGAAAGACTGGAGCGACTGGACTTGTATACACTGGAATTTAGAAGGATGAGAGGGGATCTTATTGAAACATATAAGATTATTACGGGATTGGACACGCTAGAGGCAGGAAACATGTTCCCAATGTTGGGGGAGTCCAGAACCAGGGGCCACAGTTTAAGAATAATGGGTAGGCCATTTAGAATGGAGATGAGGAGAAACTTTTTCACCCAGAGAGTTGTGAATCTGTGGAATTCTCTGCCTCAGAAGGCAGTGGAGGCCGATTTTCTGGATGCTTTCAAGAGAGAGTTAGATAGAGCTCTTAAAGATAGCGGAGTCAAGGGATACGGGGAGAAGGCAGGAACGGGGTACTGATTGTGGATGATCAGCCATGATCACAGTAAATGGTGGTGCTGGCTCGAAGGGCCGAATGGCCTATGTCTATTGTCTATTTAACAGACTTTTGGATAAGCACATGGAAATGCATGGAATGGAGAGATATGGATTATGTGCAGACAGGGAAGAGTTAGTCTTTGCATCATGTTCGACACAGACATTATGAGCCAAAGGGCATTTCCTGTGCTACACTGTCCTATATTCTATGTTCTAACTCCACTTCTACCTTCTAAAGTCCTAGATCTAGAGTGAACGGGTGATCAATAGTTGGCATGGACTCGGTGGGCCAAAGGTACGGTTTCCATGCTGTATCTCTAAACTTCTACATTTGATTTGGGATAGATGTGTGCCCCACATTTAATTATTTAATTCCTAAATAGCCCAGTTGCACAGTGCCACAGCGGTAGAGTTGCTGCCTTACAGCGACAGAGACCCAGGTTCGATCCTGAACAAGGGTGCTGTCTGTACGGAGTTTGTACATTCTCTCTGTGACCATGTGTGTTTTCTCTGGCTGCTGGGGTTTCCTCCCACATTCCAAACACGTGCGCATTTGTTGGCTAATTGCCTTCGGTAAATTTGTGAATTGTCCCTGGTGTGTCGGATAATGCTAGTGCAGTGGTGATACTGGTCGGCACAGCCACGGTGGGCCGAAGGGCCTGTTTCTGCACTGCATCTCTAAAGCCTAAAAAGCTCTAATAGACAATAGACAATAGGTGCAGGAGGAGGCCATTCGACCCTTCGAGCCAGCACCGCCATTCAATGTGATCATGGCTGATCATTCTCAATCAGTACCCCCGTTCCCGCCTTCTCCCCATACCCCCTGACTCCGCTATCCTTAAGAGCTCTATCCAGCTCTCTCTTGAATGCATTCAGAGAATTGGCCTCCACTGCCTTCTGAGGCAGAGAATTCCACAGATTCACAACTCTTTTAAAGCAATTTGAGAATTCTTGCTATTGAGGGCGTGCAGCGTAGGTTCACTAGGTTAATTCCCGGAATGGCAGGACTGTCGTATGTTGAAAGGCTGGAGCGATTGGGCTTGTATACACTGGAATTTAGAAGGATGAGGGGGGATCTTATTGAAACATATAAGATAATTAGGGGATTGGACACATTAGAGGCAGGAAACATGTTCCCAATGTTGGGGGAGTCCAGAACAAGGGGCCACAGTTTAAGAATAAGGGGTAGGCCATTTAGAACGGAGATGAGGATGAACTTTTTCAGTCAGAGAGTGGTGAAGGTGTGGAATTCTCTGCCTCAGAAGGCAGTGGAGGCCAGTTCGTTGGATGCTTTCAAGAGAGAGCTGGATAGAGCTCTTAAGGATAGCGGAGTGAGAGGGTATGGGGAGAAGGCAGGAATGGGGTACTGATTGAGAGTGATCAGCCATGATCGCATTGAATGGCGGTGCTGGCTCGAAGGGCTGAATGGCCTACTCCTGCACCTATTGTCTATTGTCTAGAAGACGCCTCTCTATATTTTTAATTATTTTAAACATCTTAACATGTCTTTAAACTCAAGAAAATGTGCCAGAAAATATCTGCAAAGAGCCATTTTTTATTTTACCAGTTCATCTATCTACTAGTTTAACAGTTTCACATTCTGCAAAATCTACAGTGCACGTTGCACATTGCACCAAAATCTACATCACCTCCTTAGTTATTACAACAAGCCTATGGTGTAGTGCCCAATACTGAAGTCATTACTCTGGAAGTCTCCATTTAAGGACTGTATGATGAAACACAACTTTCTCCCTTTTCTATTACATCTCTCTTAAGAGATGCCCAGTGTTTCTATAGATTTAAAAAATCTAATTATATTTGTACTTGTGCGCCAGCTCTTAATGATTGTGCTCTTTGGCATGCAGGTCCCCACTGCTTCTCCATAGTCTCTAATTCCCCGCCATTAAGAAAATATTTTGGTTTGTTGTTCTTGGCTCACAGTCGGATGACTTCACACTTGCCCACAACAAACTCCTTCTGTCTAGTTTAGCCCACTGACATAATCTGTTTGTGCCCTTCCGTAACTTCCTGCTCCCCTCTGCACTACTTACTTTGCCTCCCTCTGATTTTTCTGAGACCCTGGTACCTTTAACCCGCAATATAAGTGCTCCATTAGCACTCTGGAGCATGAATGGTCCTCATTATGCCGGTGCTGAGCTCATGCCCATGGAAGGCGCACAGGTGTTACAGGCCAAGATTGCCGGAGGATGGCTTTGATCTCCCAGCTCCCACCCTGAGCTTTGACTTTCTGGGTCTGCGTGCTATCAGGATGTACAGCTTTAAAATATAGGCTTTGTGTATGGATCTGAAACATGTGAAGCCGTATAGCTGGATAATTTCAGCGAAAGTAATTGTTTTCCTTTCTGCCGATGTAATTCATTATGTTCAGCGCTCTTACTTTTCGAAAGAATGCCCCAATGATGAAATGTGAACTGCTTGATGAACGGTGGCGCAGCGGTCGAGCTGCTGCCTCACAGCGCCAGAGACCCGGGTTCCATCCTGACTACGGGTGCAATCTGTGCGGAGTTTGTACGTTCTCCCTGTGACCTGCGTGGGTTTTCTCCGATATCTTCGGTTTCCTCCCACACTCCAAAGACGTACAGGTTTGTAGGTTGATTGGCTCAGTATAATTGTAAATTGGCCCTAGTGTGTGTAGGATAGTGTTAGTGTGCGGGGATCGCTAATCGGCACGGACTCTGGGCGGACGAAGGGCCTGTTTCCGCGCTGCGTCTCTAAACTAAATCTGAAACTAAAACTGAACCTGGAAAGCAGATATTTGCTACGCTGACACAGGTCATGCCAGCAGCATCTGAGGACCCAGAAATCACCCAGAACCCAGGATCTCCATCCGGTCACCCTGTAGAAAATGTCTGGAGAGAAGGTACAAGAGCAGGAACTGCTAATGTCTACAGCCTGGTCTCGATTAACAAATTAGACAATTCAATGCCACATGCGGCCAAATAGACGGCCTGTGTTTACTTTAAGGATTCCTTAATGGTTAATTGATATTAATGAGCGCCAGCATCATAGCACTGAGAAAAATGTTGGCAGCTCTGCAGCCTTATTAATTATTACCGAGCTGACTCGGGGCATAACACTGAGCAGTGCAGTTACCAGATGTCTATTTTGGATTGCCTTGTGAAGTTTCTGATGTTGATTCTATGAATGGCATATATCGTCACTGCATAAAAGTATGAATGAGCTTTGTATGGCCAGGACTGTACAAATGTAGGGAAGGCCGTTCCTTTGAGGATAGATGCAAAATGCTGGAGTAACTCAGCAGGTCAGGCAGCATCTCAGGAGAGAAGGAATAGGTGACGATTCGGGTTGAGACCCTACGTCTGTAATGGGCTCCACATATTAGATGAGGTTAGATTAGGTTATGTAAGAAAATAACTGCAGATGCTGGTACAAATTGAAGGTATTTATTCACAAAATGCTGGAGTAACTCAGCAGGTCAGGCAGCATCTCTGGAGAGAAGGAATGGGTGACGTTTCGGGTCGAGACCCTTATTCAGACTAAAGAAGGGTCTTGACCCGAAACGTCACCCATTCCTTCTCTCCTGAGATGCTGCCTGACCTGCTGAGTTACTCCAGCATTTTGTGAATAAATAAATTAGATGAGGTTATGATCATATGCAGCTGGGTGCAATGAAATCCTTGCTCACATGAAACTCAGAGTATCTACAATATTGATAACAATAATAATAAATACAGTGACAATGCAAAACAGCAATATTTGAATAGTGCAAAAGAATATTAAAGTGCAATAATAGAATAACTAAATGAAGTAGAGTTAAGAGTACGTGGCAACACCTCTAGAGTGCGCCCTGATCGGGATTCAGGAGGGAGATAGCGGTGGGGAAGAATCTTAAGTCTGGACATCTGAGCTTTCAAGCTCCCGCATCTTCTGCCAGAAGGTAGTTGAAAGAAAAGGGAATATCAGAAACCTACTGTAGCCAACTTCTTCATTTGGGGACTTTGTGATCTCAAACTTCATGCATCTTATTGAATGAAGTGTGCCAATCAAAAGGACCTTCACTTGTAAACTGATTGGCAGCACATTATCCGTCTGACTCTCTTGCTAATCATAAGCTCAATAGTTCCCGCAGCAGAATTAGGCCATTCGGCCCATCAAGTCTACTCCGCCATTCAATCATGGCTGACCTATCTCTCCCTCTCAACCCCATTCTCCTGCTTTCTCCCTATAACCCCTGACATTCTCACTAATCAAAAATCTGTCAATCTCCACCTTAAAAATATACATTGACTTGGCCTCCACACACTTCTGTGGCAATGAATTTCACAGATTTACCACCCTCTGAGTAAAGAAATTCCTCATCTCCTTTTTAAAGGTACGTCCTTTTATTCTGAGGCTTTGGCCTCTGGTCCGAGACTCTCACACTAGTGGAAACACCCTCTCCACATCCACTCTATCCAGGCCATTAACAATTCTGTAATATTTGGTGATGTTATGATACGTGGTCCCTACCAACCATGCCCATTAAGTGAATTTGTATGTGTATTGTGGAGAAGAAATTGTGAGGTGAAATATTTGACAAAGTATATATATTTTTTCAAGTGCGAGAGTCCTGGAGAAAACTCCCTGCAATGTGGTTTTGCTGTTGTGTATCTGGCTACTCTTGAAGTATTTCTGCTTCATTGGTCTTGTTGTGAACAGAGATGGAGAAATGCAAACTCTCTCTTTTTGCCTACTCCGGTGGCACAGTGGTACAGCTGCCTTACAGTGCCAGAGACCAACTACAGATGCTTGTCTGTACGGAGTTTGTACGTTCTTCCCGTGACCTGCGTGGGTTATCTCGGAGATTTTCGGTTTACCTCCCACATTCCTAAGATGTATAGGTTTGAAGGTTAATTGGCTTAGTATAATTGTAAATTGTCCCTAGTGTGTATAGGTATAGTGTGTATGTGCGGGGATCTGCTGGTCAGTGCAGACTCAGTGGGTTGAAGGGCCTGTTTCTGGTTAGCATCTCCAAACTAAACTAAATTACTCCAATGTTCAGGGAGGAACTGCAGATGCTGGTTTAAACCGAAGATAGACACAAAAAGCTGGAGTATCTCAGCAGGACAGGCAGCATCCAGGATAGGGCTCCACGGTGGCGCAACGGTAGAGTTGCTGCCTTACAGCGAATGCAGCGCCTGAGACTCAGGTTCGATCCTGACTACGGGCACCATCTGTATGGAGTTTGTTCGTTCTACCCGTGACCTGCGTGGGTTTTCTCCGAGATCTTCGGTTTCCTCCCACACTCCAAAGACGTACAGGTATGTAGGTTAATTGTAAAAATTGTCCCTAGTGTGTGTAGGATAGTGTTAATGTGCGGGGATCGCTGGGCGGCGCGGACTCGGTGGGCCGAAGGGCCTGTTTCCGCGCTGTATCTGTAAAAAAAATCTTTTAAAAAGCATCTCTGGAGAGAAGGAATGGGTGATGTTTCGGGTCGAGACTGAAGAAGGGACACGACCTGAAACGTCACCCATTCCTTCTCTCCAGGGATGCTACCTGTCCCACTGAGTTACAGCAGGCAGGTACAGCAGGTACAGCAGGTACAGCAGGTACAGCAGGCAGTGAAGAAAGCCAATGGAATGTTGCCTTCATAACAAGAGGAGTTGAGTATATTGTCTATTGTCTATTGTCTATTCTCTCCAGGGATGCTACCTGTCCCACTGAGTTAAATTACTTCAACCCCCATTTTGCTGGTTTGAAGAGAAAGTGAATTCAGGCTTTCTTTACTGGTTAACTGTCCACTGACCTCACAACAAAGCAGGAATATGGGAGTGTTGGGCAAGCAGTTGTTATTCACAGCTCTGGCCAATGCACAAAAAGACCCAAAAGAAAATTATGTTATATTATATAAAATAATATAATAGCTTGGACTTCCTATGATGCCTTTAGAAGCATTATAGAAACATAGAAAATTAGGTGCAGGAGTAGGCCATTCGGCCCTTCGAGCCAGCACTGCCATTCAATATAATCATGGCTGATCATCTAAAATCAGTACCCTGTTCTTGCTTTTTCCCCATATCCCTTGATTCTTTTAGCCTGAAGAGCTAAATCTAACTATCTCTTGAAAATATCCAGTAAATTGGACTCCACTGCATTCTGTGGCGGAGAATTCCACAGATTCACAACTCTCTGGGTGAAAAATCTTTTCCTCACCTCAGTCCTAAATGGCCTACCCCTTATTCTTAAACCGTGACCCCTGGTTCTGGACTCCCCCAACATTGGGAACAATTTTCCTGCATCTAGCCTGTCCAATCCTTTAAGAATTTTATATGTTTCTATAAGGTCCCCACTCATCCTTCTAAATTCCAGTGAAATTCCAGTAAATCCCAGTTGACCCATTCTTTCATCATATGTCAGTCCTGCCATCCAGGGAATTAACCTGGTGAACCTACGCAGCACTCCCTCAACAGCAAGAATGTCCTTCCTCAAATTAGGAGCCCAAAATTGCACACAATACTTCAGGTGTGGTCTCACCAGGGCCCTGTACAACTGCAGTAGGATCTCCTTGCTCCTAAACTCAAATCCTCTCGTAATGAAGGCTAACATGCCATTTGCTTTCTTCACTGCCTGCTATACCTGCATGCTTATTCTATTGGCACATCAGGAACAATGAATCTACATTGCACTTTTAATTACCTCAATCTTGCAACAATTAAATATGATGGAGTCAGAGTTGTAATGTAATAAAGTGACAACCAGTGTATAGACAGCGAGGCAATATGTGTTTTCTTACGAGACATAAGAAACTGCAGCTAATGGAATCTTGAGCAAAACACAAAGTTCTGGAGGATCTCAGCAGGTCTGGCAGCATCGGGGAAGAGAATGGACAGACAAAGTTTTGGGTCGTGATCGTCCTTCAGTCTAATGAAGGGAAGAAGGCTTGCAAAGGATGGTGGGGGTGGGATAAAGCCTGGTAAGTGATAGGTGGACACCAGTGAAGGAAGGGGGGGGGGGGTGAATATAGTCAAGAATGTTTTATTGTCATATGTCCCAGATAGAACAATGATATAGAACAATGAAAACAATGTGGATAGATAAAGTAACTGACAAAGGCAAAAATAGACAAAAGGGAGTCAGATAATGAGAGACGGGGAGGAGTGAAACGCGAAGGCAGAGGGAGAGATATGAGTGGAAGATGACGGGAAAGAAGGGATATAAGAGGGAAATGTGAGAGGTGGGAATGAGGGATGTGCGTACAAAGGAGGGGAAAGGAGCAAGGTGACTGGTTGGGTGGGTGGGAGGAATGTGGGTGTACTGCAGTTGGGGAGGGGGAAGAGGAGGGGAGAAAGAGTGGGGGTGGTTGGAGGTATCACTTGAAATTGGAGAATTCAGTGTTCATATCGCTGGATGTAAGAGCGATATGAGGTGCTGTTCCTCCAAGTATTTCCTTGGGAACTGGTTGGGAGGTAAAGACTCGGCAGGACACCATAACTGTTGCCTCTACTCTTCTTCAAAACCCAGTCACAACTCTTGGTCTTCTACCTGACAGAGCGGAAGGGCCCAAAGATTAACATGGTGGACCCAAGCTGGATCTAAACCTAGTAAGGCTACTAAAGCTTGTTTTATAAGTTATACATTTTCACAACTTATGTGGGAGGAATAAATGAACAAATTATAACAATGCACCACTTAAGATTGGCAGTGCTTTAAAAGTATTTTGAGACGACAAAATTTTAGAAATTCTTTACAATCCTTAATTTCACTCAATCCTGTGCTGTCTCATCTTGCTGCAGTCTATTACACATGTGCAGCTTACACCAAGGTACTCACTGAAGAAAGTCAAGCCCAGGATAAATATGAAAAATGTACTCCATAATGCAGATAATTTTTTCCTATTCATTCCCTGCCTGTGGGGCAAGGCTGTCAATCAAATTAACATTAACATTAACAATACCCGAGAAGCTTACTGACGGCTTCTGCCTGACTGAATTTTAACTCACCTCTTGCCTGAGTGGTGTAGAATTAAATAACACCAAAGAAGACTCAAGGTCCACCTTACGTGAGATGGCTTCTTTAAAGGACTCTTGGATTTATCCCACTCTCTTGCTCCACCGTACTCAACTAACATTGTGGTTTTGTTTAGTTTAGAGATACTGCGCGGAAACAGGCCCTTCGGCCCATCGAGTCTGCACTGACCAGCGATCCCCGCACATTAACACTATCCTACCCACACTGGAGACAATTTACACTTATACCACTGCAATTAACCTACAAACGTGTACATCTTTGGAGTGTGGGAGGAAACCGAAGATGTTGGAGAAAACCCACGCAGGTCACGGGGAGAACGTACAAACTCCGTACAGACAGCACCCGTAGTCGGGATCAACCCGGCGCTCCAAGCGCTGCAAGGCTGCAACTCTAACGCTGCGCCACCATGCTGCCCTACGTCTCGGAACAAATCTTCTCTGCATCCTTTCCAGATTGACATCTTTCCGAAAAACATGGTGCCCAGAACTGAATACAATACTCTAAATGCGGTGTGATGTCTTGAGAGGTCGGAAGCTTTTCTCTTGAAGGTTGGGAGGTGTGGGTGCCGGAAATGAAGACAGAAAAGTTCTTGATTTCAAACTTAAATTCCATATATTTAGTCTTTTCCAATTGTTAATTGTTAATTGTTTGCAGACAGGTACACAAAACCAAAACAGGCAGTACTGCTTCTTACAAAGTATAACTCAAACAATTCTCTCTCTCTCTCTCTCTCTCTCTCTCTCTCTCTCTCTCTCTCTCTCCCTCCCTCTCTCCCTCCCTCTCTCCCTCCCTCTCTCCCTCCCTCTCTCCCTCCCTCTCTCCCTCCCTCTCTCCCTCCCTCTCCCTCCCTCTCCCTCCCCCCCTCCCTCCCCCCCCTCCCTCCCCCCTCCCTCTCCCCCTCCCCCTCCCCCTCCCCCTCCCTCTCTCTCTCTCTCTCTCAATATACTGCTTCCCTTCACTTTTAGCTCTCTCACTGAGACAATCAGCTCATCTGGCAGCAATCAGTAACAGCAGCAATCAGTGTCAGCAGCAATCAGTATCAGCAGCAATCAGTGTCAGGGCAGGGCAAGCAGCCCTGGGTTTTGTAGTCTTTTGCTGGCAGCCATGATGGTTTGTAGTCCTTGTTGCATCCACCGGGAGGAAATGTATCTCCCCTCTATGACTCTACCTCTCATGATATCACAGCGGCCTCACTAACGTCATATACAACTGCAACACGACCTCCCAACTTCTATACTCAATGCTCCGACTGATGAAGACCAAAGTGCCAAAAGCCTTTATGATCACCCATTCTATCTGAGATGCCACTTTGCATCTATGACTCTATGACTATCCATGAATGCAATCAAGCCATCCACTGTGCACACATAAAAGATAAAGGTACTACATTTAGTGCAAGATATGAAAATGTAGTCCAGAAAAGTCCAATTAGAGATAGTTCAAAGGTCTCTGGAGAGGTAGTTGGGAAATCAAGACCGCACTCTAGCTGATGTGAAGACTGTTCAGTTGCCTGATAACAGCTGGGAAGAAACTGTCCCTGAATCTCAAGGTTGCAATTTCAGACTTCTATATGTCTTGCCTGGGAAGATGGGAGAAGAGGGAGTGAACAGGGCGAGACTGGTCCTTGCTGGCGGCCTTGCTGAGGCGGTGTAAAGTGTAAATAGAGCCAATGGAAGGGAGGTTGGTTTGTGTGATGGGCTGGGCTACGTCCACAACTCTCTGAATTTCTTGCAGTATTGGATGGAGCTGTTCCAGGCTGTGATGCATTTTCCGTAGTGGTCCAAGATGCCATTTCCATCACTTCCTACACAACGGGAAATAGGGTTGGCAATGAATAATGTGTGTCACCTCGGCAAATTCAAAGGAATGAGTGTATGCATGTGGATGTACAAGTGGATGCACTGCTATCCCTCTGGAAATTATATGCACTGGAAAAAAAGGATGTTGTCTTTTCAATAAAAATGTGATATTTGATTAGCTGTAATTTGAAGATTACTGTGGCCCCATTACAAACAAGCTGCATGCATTCATCAGCCTTCAAAAACACAGACGTAAAGACAAGAGGAATTCCATGCAGAGTGAAATCAACTGCTGCAATGTGAACGTCACAGGGGCAGGCACAGCTTCTAATTAAACCGAACAAAGACATAACATAGAATTAAACTGAAACGGCATGGATCACACTCCGCAGTGTCTGCTGTGCAGCAGACCACTCAAGATAACCTTGTGGTTCAGCCACTAAAGTTGTGATGCCTCACTATTCCAGCCGGGTAGGTGGTGAAATTGATGGAAATAGGGAGAGTATAGATTACAGGAAAATTCAGTGTAGGAATGGGATTGAATTGCATTGGCTGGATGGCCCAAACAACCTCCAGAACCAGGGGTCACAGTTTAAGAATAAGGGGTAGGCCATTTAGGTCTGAGATGAGGAAAAACCTTTTCACCCAGAGAGTTGTGAATCTGTGGAATTCTCTGCCACAAGGCAGTAGAGGCCAATTTACTGAATGTTTTCAAGAGAGAGTTAGATTTAGCTCTTAGGGCTAAAGGAATCAAGGGATATGGGGAAAAAGTAGGAACGGGGTACTGATTTTAGATGATCAGCCATGATCATATTGGATGGTGGTGCTGGCTCGAAGGGCCGAATGGCCTACTCCTGCACCTATTTTTCTATGTTTTCTATATCTATGTTTTCTTTCTCTTTTTTAGAGATACAGCGCAGAAACAGACCATTCGGCCCACCTGGGTCCTGCGATCATCCTCAGTTCAGTTGTTTACTGTCACGTGCACCGAGGTACAGTGAAAAGCTTTTTGTTACGTGCTAACCAGTCAGCAGAAAGACTATACATGATTACAATCAATCCATTTACAGTGTACAGATACATGATAAGGGAATAACGTGTAGTGCAAGGTAAAGCCAGCAAAGTCTGGTCACACTAGGTACAATATACCAAGCCAATTAGCCTACAAACCTGTACATCTTTGGAGTGTGGGAGGAAACCAGAGCTCCCGGAGAAAACCCACGCAGGTCAGGGGGAGAATGTACAAACTCTGTACAGACAACCACCCGCTTCTGTGGTGTAAAGAAATACAGACAGGCAGCTGAATGCCACAAATAGCACAAATGATCTTTTCTGAAAGAGAGGTATAACTTATCCATACACAGAAACTCCAGTAAAATGGAAGCAGTTTATAGAGGAAAAACTAGGATGCTTTATTCATGTAGTAAACTGCACTCCAGACAGAGGATCAAACACACCTAATTCTCAAGACACTCAGAGGGTGTCCGGTATTTTTACATTGGCTTGGCAGCAGACCAGTACCACAGCATGGAGCCTGAAATGTTCACCTTCCCCTGCTTGTAAATGCCCTAATTCAAAAAATGTTTAAATTAAATTTGTGCATGCATATTCATCCAGTTCTATGTATATAAAACACACCGCACTTATAATAAAGGCTGCTATTGTGAACTTGCAGAGTTGAATTGCCACCTCCCATCAATGAAGGTGCCACAGTACCCTTGCTGTTAGGAGGAGTAATTGCAGTATAAAATGTCACAGAGTAACTTTCATTGTAAATGTGCAGTGCGAATTTATAACAGGAATGTATAGAAGGAATGTCTGACTTTAAAATTAACTATGTCTGCAATTCCTGATCCAGCTATCCTCAGGCCTCTGAAGACTTTGGCTGGGAGGTGTGTGCATCAAACTACAGCGTGAAAGATGCTGGATTGTTTTAAGTTCACAACTAAAAACATCTGCTAGACCTGCTGCTTCACTGTGCCAGCGACCCCAGTTCGATCCTGCCCTGCCGTGCTCTGCGTGTGGAGGTTGCACGTTCTCTCTCTGACCACGTAGGTTTCCTCCCACATCCCAAAGACGTGCAGGTTTGTAGGTTAATTGGCTGTTGCGTTGCACTGTGACTCCACAGTCGCTGTCTTGGCAATGCTTCTGGGTGGCTTCAGATTGTAAGGTACGATTTGCCCTGCCCGGTGAGTTATTATTTCGAGATTTTCTTTACCTAAGCTGGAAGCGCTGGGGCAACCTCCTTGAGTCATTACTGGGTGATACTCTTGTGGAATCCCAGAAATGCAGATGAAAAGGAATTACAATCTGGTGCATGCCTATGCAAGGATATTAATCCAGTAGACATGCTGAAACATTCATCGCACCATGTTGCTTTTCCAGGTAATATCGCAACACAAGCTACAAAAGGTGTCAGGGTGATAGAATAGTTTTGCAGTATTAAACACATGTAAACGCACTGTCACTGTGTACAAGGAGAGTTAGGTAGAAACAGAAAAACAGTGAGCTATGGGAGAGAGCTGCCAGCTATCCCTCAGCACAAGTTTAATTTAGTTTAGTATAGAGATTCAGCGCGGAAACAGGCCCTGCGGCCCACTGAATCAGCGATCCCCACACATTAACACTACCCTACACATACTGGGGACAGCTTTTTACATTTATACCAAGCTAATTAACCTACAAACCTGCACGTCTTTGGAGTGTGGGAGGAAATCGAAGATCTTGGAGAAAACCCACGCAGGCCTCGGGGAGAACGTACAAACTCCCTACAGACAGCACCCATAGTCAGGATTGAACCTGAGTCTCTGGTGCTGTGAGGCAGCAACTCTACTGCTACACCACCATGCCGCCTTGGTGTAGAAACAACATGTAGTATCTACATACCATCCCTCCCTCTGGTTCCACATTTCAGTCCTATCTTATCAGATTCCACCATATGCAGCCCTTTCTCTTTTATATTTATCACCTCAAGTTTTTTCCAGTCTCAGTCTTTTGAGAGGAATAGATCGGGTAAGCGCACAATCGTTTGTTCAGAGTAGGGAAATCGAGAACCAGAAGACAAAGTTTTAAGGTGAGGGTTGGTGGGGAACATGTGGACAGGTACATGGATAGGATAATCTCTGCTTATAGTTACTGCAGATTCTGTACAGATTCTGAAATCAGTCTTTAGACACAAAATGCTGGAGTAACTCAGCGGGACAGGCAGCATCTCTGGAGAGAAGGAATGGGTGACGTTTCGGGTTGAGATCTGAAACGTCACCCATTCCTTCTCTCCAGAGATGCTGCCTGTCCCGCTGAGTTACTCCAGCATTTTGTGTCTATCTTCGGTTTAAATCAGGATCAGCAGTTCCTTCCTATTCATTTCGACTGAAGTCAGTCTATCCTGACTGAGAAATATAACATCAGTAAACCATTAAATGGGACTGCCCAGATGGGAATTGGTGATGAAAGGGCTGACATCTTGATAAAATATTAATACATCCATAAATTCTGGAATACTATCTAAAGGCTACATCTTAGTAGATATAATCCTGGAGCTTACAAAATGAATTAGTTTGCCCAACAGCAAAACCTATGTTATATTTATGTCGGCACCAACTTTAAATACATTTTAGGCTGAGTTAGAAATTACACTATACAGAAATCAGGCTCAGGCAATTTGTTTTATTCCCAAGGTTCCCTGCTCAACTTCAAGTATAGGTCGGAAATTAATGGGAATGTCTGCCGACTTATGAATGGCCAATGGTGGAGGTACTTAGTGACCTGTGTGCAAAGGGAGAGAGAGAAGGGAGGAATGTGATGGAGCCTTGTGAAGTTGCATTTTTTTAAAAATATTCATTTCGAGTCATAGAGTGATACAGTGAGGAAACAGGCCCTTTGGCCCAACTAGCCCACGCCGGCCAACAATGTCCCAGCTACACTAGACCCACTTGCCTGCGCTTGGTCCATAACCCTCCAAACCTGTCCTATCCATGTACCTGTCCAACTCTTTCTAAAACAATGGGATAGTCCCAGCCTCACCTACTCCTCTGGCAGTTTGTTTCATACACCCACCACCCTTTGTGTGAAAAGTTACCCCTCAAATTCCTATTAAATCTTTTCCCCTTCCCCTTGAACCTATGTCCTCTGGTCCTCGATTCCCCTACTCTGGGTAAAAGACTCTGTGCATCTACCCGATCTATTCCTCTATTTGTTGAATATTCTTACTTGCTTAGGTACTTACCAAATAGTGGTAAGTACCTAAGAGGCTTGGATAGAGGTAATGTGAAGCGAATGTTTCCACTGGTGGGAGAATCTAGAACCAGAGGTCATAGCCTCAGAATAAAAGGAAGTACCTTTAGGAAGGAGATGAGGAGGAATTTCTTTGGTCAGAGGGTGGTGAATCTGTGGAATTCATTGCCACAGAAGGCAGTGGAGACCAAGTCCATGGATATTTTTAAGGCAGAGATTGATTAGTGAGAGTGTCAGGGGTTATGGGGAGAAGGCAGGAGAATGAGATTGAGAAAGATAGGTAGATCTTGAAGTTATGAACTTATGGTGTTTGTGGGTTTCGGAGGCTAATCCAGCAGTTAATTGCCCATAGACAAAGTCTGAAGAAGGGTCTCGACGCGAAACGTCTCCCATTCCTTCTCTCCAGTGATGCTGCCTGTCCCTCTGAGTTACTCCAGCATTTTGTATCTATTTTCGATTTAAACCAGCATCTGCAATTCTTTCCTTCACATTTAATTGCCCATTCCTAGCTGCATTGAGAAGGTGGTGGTGAGCTACCTTCTTGAATCATTACACTAATTGAGATATGGATATACCTACAATGCTATTAGTAAGAGAGTTCCTGGACTTATTTGAAAGAGATTTCCAGGAGAGTTCACCAACTCAGCAATGGTGAAGGAACGGTGATATATTTCCAAGTCATGATGCTGAGTGGCATGGAGGGCCCTTCCAGGTTTACACTTAATATCAAGCTGTACATTTTAAAGCCAAGGTTTATTGATTGATGGGAGTATAAATTTTAAAAAAGCACTTTCAAATTGCCCTTTGGCTCCATAGATACTGCTCCACCCAAGTCTCCTAGCATGTTTTGTTTTGTTTTCCTATTTACCCGGTGCGGAATTTTTGTCTACAGATTCCCTCACCTCATACCACTCCATCTCCAACAACCCTTCTTCTCAAAAGCCCAAAGCCAGATATCTACATCTCTCTAATCATATACTGTACTTGCTCTGTCACAGCAGTGAGATGACCCTAGTCAATCCCAAATGAGACATTTAATGAGTACTAGACGGGCATGGACCCGTTGGGTCCAAGTCTCTCCTGCGGGCCCGGCAAGCCTCCCCAACTGACGATTCGTGGACCCATGGACAGGGAAGGGGAGAGGGAGCCACTCACCTTGGCCCCTTGTGGCCAGCACTGCAGCCAGAGCGGGCCGTGGACCCGAAGGCTCTTCTGCAGCTCGGCGGCGAGCGACGGCGAGCGGCAGCGAATGGCGGCGACGGCCATCTTGTTGGAACCTCTGCTGCCGCGCTGCACCGCAGGAGGAAGGTCGGGAGCAGGGCACACCGGGACGGGCGCCGGCGCCGGTGGAGAAAGAGAGAAAGAGAGAAAGAGAGAAAGAGAGAAAGAGAGAAAGAGAGAAAGAGAGAAAGAAAGAAAGAGAGAAAGAGAGAAAGAGAGAAAGAAAGAACCCAGTGGTATGAACATCGACTTCTCCCACTTTAGATAGTTCCTCTGTCCCTCCCTTCCCCTCCCCCTTCCCAGATCTCCTTCTATCTTCCTGTCTCCACCTATATCCTTCCTTTGTCCCACCCCCCTGACATCTGTCTGAAGAAGGGTCTCGACCCGAAACGTCGCCCATTCCTTTTCTCCCGAGATGCTGCCTGACCTGCTGAGTTACTCCAGCATTTTGTGAATAAATACCTTCGATTTGTATCAGCATCTGCAGTTATTTTCTTATAGATAGATAGATAACTCCATTTACACATCACTCTTCCTCGGCAAGGCCTGCAGCATAATCAAGGCCTAGTTGCACCCTGGCCACTCCCTCTTCTCCCCTCTCCCATCGGGCAAAAGATATAGAAGTGTGAAAATGCACACCTCCATATTCAGGGATAGTTTCTTCCCAGCTGTTATCAGGCAACTGAATCATCCTACCACAACTAGGGAACAGTGCTGAACTACTATCTACCACATTGGAGACCCTCGGACTATCTTTGATTGAACTTTACAGGCTTTATCTTGCACTAATCATTATTCACATTATTCCCGTTATTATGTATCTATACACTGTGAATGTTTCAAATGTAATCACGTATTGCCTTTCCACTGACTGGTTAGCGCGCAACAAAAGCTTTTCACTGTACCTCAGTACACGTGACAATAAACGAAACAAAACTAAACTAAACCTTCAATACTATCCAACATTTCTTCCCTGAGCACACGGATCCCAAGGCTAAATATTGTGCCTGAACTCCCATTCACCATCCACAATGAGATCTGATTCTTCAGTAAGAACAAGAGGCATGAATTTGATCCGAGTCTTTAGGCATGAAAATTCCTCCCCAATACTTGGTGCATGGATCCAAAAGTTGTGAATTCAATTCTCACTGCACAACGATGTTCACAAGCCCAGTCCAAATTTACTCTTAAAGAGCTCTTAAAGATAGCGGAGTCAGGGGGTATGGGGAGAAGGCAGGAACGGGGTGTTGATTGGGAATGATCAGCCATGATCACATTGAATGGCGGTGCTGGCTCGAAGGGCCGAATGGCTTACTCCTGCACCTATTGTCTATTGTATATTGTCTAAATTGAAAGTATTGGGTATGATGTATGGGACTTGGATGAGATATTGAACCAAGGCCTCATTTGCTTTCTCAGGTGGAGAAAGGAAATTCTTTGACGTTATTTTTAAGAGGAGAAATTTCCTTTTTTTTTGCCAATACTATTCCTTCCACTGAGCTGCAGATGAACTTGTCATCATCACACTGTGGGAACATATGGTACAAGCTGCTCTTCGTATTTCCTACATTCCAAAAATGATTGCAGTTAAAAAACACCTCATTGGTTCTGAAGTTTATTTTTACTGAACTGAGGATGTTGAATAGATGAAATTCTTTTCAACCTAATCCATTTGACTCTAAGAATGCTGGTTGGGTAATTAAAACAACATTTTGCTAAATTCCCATTGTATAACTGCCCCTCCTGCATATTGTAGGGGTCAGGGCAATCGGAGTAGTCTGATATCTTACCGAGGATCCTGGCACAATTTAAATTGGAAATTGCTGGATGCAACTGTAAAGTTTGTCAGCAATTGATACCGCCCATAAAAAAGCCTCCAACATTTTTTTACTTTAAGTTGCTTTAATTACTTGCTGTTACTTTAATAATCTCTGTCGTCCTTTGATTTTCCTCACCAAAAACTTTGGGGCAGATGAACTCGCGTCCCCATTGCTGGATCCCTGTCATCTACCCCATCACAACCACTCCGTGTATGGAACCCAGTTCTTGGATGAACCTCACTTCTTGCCGTTTGAGGTGGGAAAGTGGCCTGCTGACAAGACCCAGAATTCAAAACTGCCGGTAATGAAGACTTTCATAAGCTACTCATGACTAATGCAGTCTTCATCACTCAAGGGATGAAAATGGTATCCATAGTTACCCACTGATTACCTTCTGTTTATTTTCACATGTGTGAAATCCCACTCTGCTGCAGCAAGTGAAATTACCCATCACATCCATGGATTAAAAATAACCCTCCCTGTAAACCTGGAAATATCTGCAGTCTAAAAATATTTGCATTCTATTCTCGAGCACCAGATTCCTTGGCAAATATTTCTATGTGTGAAAATCCTTAGCAGCTTGTTGTTTGCTCATTGAGAACCCACCCCAAATGTTCTGAGGCGCCAGTTAACTCTGCACAGCGTGCAGAATCCATGGCCCATTTAGCCCACTGAACCTCTGCTCCTGGAGTGCCTGTATCCTTCAGGAGACTCATTCTCCCTGTGACTGCATGGGTTTCGCTCGGGGCTTTCTGGTTTCCTCCCACATCACAAACGCACCTGGATTGATCGGTTAGTAAAACGCAAAGTACTGGAGTAGCTCAGCAGGTCAGGAAGCATCTCATAAGGGCATAGATAGGCAAAGCTTCGGGGTGGGACACTTCTTGAGAGAGCTGAGGCCAGTCGCCAGGTCTCGGACACCTCCTCATCCCTAGCCTTTGACCATGACCTCACTGACAAACACCAGGCCACCATCCCAGACCATCACCAATCTCGTCATCTCTGGCAATCTCTCCTCCACAGCCTTCAACCTTATAGTTCCCCAACCCTAAACTACCCGTTTCCACCTCAGTCGTAAAATCCACAAATGGGACTTCCCCGGCAGACTCATTGTACCTGCCTCCTCCTGCCCATCAAATTCATCTCCAAATATCTCAATTCTATTTTGTTTCCCTTGTCCAGTTTCTTCCAACCTACATCTGAGACAACTCACACACTCTTCAACACTTCACTTAAAAAGAGTCTAAAGAAGGGTCCTGACCCAGAATGTCACCTTTCTATGCCCCCCAGATGTGAGACATGAACCACTGAGTCGCTCCAGCACTTTGTGTTCTATGCAAGATACAGCATCTGCAGTACCTTGTGCCAACATCTATCTGATAAGTTAAATCGGCCACTATCGATTACCTGCTGTGTGTGGATGAGAGATGGAGGGGAGAAGGCAGGAACAGGGTACTGATTGAGAATGATCAGCCATGGTCACATTGAATGGCGGTGCTGGCTCGAAGGGCCGAATGGCCTCCTCCTGCACCTATTGCCTATTGTCTATAACCAGGGGCAGTTCATGGGCATGTGGGGAGAATAAAATGAGCACAAGTGATAAATTGGATGGTTGATGGTTGGTGCAGACTCGGTTGGGCCAGAAGTCCTGTTTCCATGGTGTATCTCTGTGACTTTCTGCATCCAGGTTGTATGTAATTGGGCTGCGACAGAAATTAAATGGAGACACAACGCACAAAAGCTCCGAAGTGCACAATTCACTCAACAGGTCTGAGGGTGTGAGGGCTCATTTGATGCCAATGGTTCAGACCTAATAGTTATAGTTATACATACATACAGCACAGAAACAGGACCTTCAGCCCAATTTCCCCGTGCCAACCAAAATATGCACTAGTCCCACCTGCCTGTATTTGGTCCATATCCCTCTAAACCTTTCCTATCTATGTACCTGTCCGAATGTCATCTAAATGTTGTTACAGCACCTGCTTCAACTATCCCTATATACCCACCACCCTCTGTGTGAAAAAGTTGCCCCTCAGGTTCCTAATACATTTTTGCCCTCACCTTAAACCTATGTCCTTTGGTTCTAAGTTTCGCTGCTCTGTGTAAAATACACTATCTATTCCTTTCATGGTCTTATATACCTCTATAAAATCGCCCCACATCCTCCTGTGTTTCAAGGAATAGTCCTAGCCAGCCCAATCTCTCCCTCTAGCTCAGGCCCTCAAGTCCTGGCAACATCCTTATGAATCTTCTATGCACTCTTTCCAGCTAATTGACATCCTTCCCATAGCAGGGTGACCAAGACGTTACAATGCTCCAAATGCAGCCTCACCAACATCTCCTAAAACTGTAATATGGTGTCCCAACTTCTGTACTCAATGACTGATAAAAGCCAATGTACCACATGCCTTCTTGACCTGCGACGTCACTTTCCTGCTCAGCTCTACAACACTCCCCAGAGCCCTGCCTCATTAAAATTACTTTCATCGGAGTCCCACCCTAACTCAACCAGAGGCAACGGATGTCAGGAGCAGGAGACTGCAGGCAGCAAGATGCAATGTGGGATGCATGGTATGTAAAGAAGACTGAGTAGTGAGATGCTCAGGCCTCAGTCCTAAATCTAGGAGGGAGAATTTCATCCTGGCCCATAGTAAGAGCTAATATCCTTATCCATACCGCCATCTTCCAGCAGGCTTGGCCTCCATCCATTCTCAGGCCTCATGCTGAAACAACAGATTAAGAAGAGTCTCGATCCGAAACCATAAGGTCATAAGGTCATAAGTGATAGGAGCAGAATTAAGCCATTCAAGTCTACTCTGCCATTTAATCATGTCTGATCTATCTCTCCTAAATCCATTCTCCTGCCTTCTCCCCATAACCCCTGACACCCGTAATAATGAAGAATTTATCTATCTCTGCCTTTAAAATATTCATTGACGGCCTCCACAGCCTTCTGTGGCAAAGAATTCCACGGATTCACCACCCTCTGACTAAAGAAATTCCTCCTCATCTCCTTCTTAAAGGAACGTCCTTTAATTCTGAGGCTATGACCTCTAGTCCTAGACTCTCCCACTAGTGGAAACATCATCTCCACTTCCACTCTATCCAAGCCTATCTATTCCTTTTCTCCAGAGACGCTGCCTGACCCGCTGAGTTACTCCAGCATTTTGTGTCTATCTTAGGCCCAATGACATCCCCAGAGCACGGCCTCCATAATTAAGCTGCCAATATGGCACTGAAACCTCTGCCCATTTTAACAGCATCAATGTTCCACTTCTTTCACATCTTGTGTTTCACATTTTGCAAACAAATTTAATGATTCGACGCCAAAGCACGTAACATGATCCACGACAGTCTAGGCCATAGATCCATCTGCTAATCTGTACCGAGTTAACTAATCTCATGCTCTGTGGTGGAAGTGCTACATTTGGCCTTGAGTTTTTGGACTAAGGAGTGAAAAAGTTGCCCCTCAGGTTCCTAATACATTTTTGCCCTCACCTTAAACCTTTGTCCTTTAGTTCTAAGTTTCGCTGCTCTGTGTAAAATACACTATCTATTCCTTTCATGGTCTTATATACCTCTATAAAATCGCCCCACATCCTCCTGTGTTTCAAGGAATAGTCCTAACCAGCCCAATCTCTCCCTCTAGCTCAGGCCCTCAAGTCCTGGCAACATCCTTATGATCTTCTATGCACTCTTTCCAGCTAATTGACATCCTTCCCATAGCAGGGTGACCAAGACGTTACAATGCTCCAAATGCAGCCTCAACAACATCTCCTAAAACTGTAATATGGTGTCCCAACTTCTGTACTCAATGACTGATAAAAGCCAATGTACCACATGCCTTCTTGACCTGCGACGTCACTTTCCTGCTCAGCTCTACAACACTCCCCAGAGCCCTGCCTCATTAAAATTACTTTCATCGGAGTCCCACCCTAACTCAACCAGAGGCAACGGATGCCAGGAGCAGGAGGCTGCAGGCAGCAAGATGCAATTTGGGATGCATGGTATGTAAAGAAGACTGAGTAGTGAGATGCTCAGGCCTCAGTCCTAAATCTAGGAGGGAGAATTTCATCCTGGCCCATAGTAAGAGCTAATATCCTTATCCATACCGCCATCTTCCAGCAGGCTTGGCCTCCATCCATTCTCAGGCCTCATGCTGAAACAACAGATTAAGAAGAGTCTCGATCCGAAACCATAAGGTCATAAGGTCATAAGTGATAGGAGCAGAATTAAGCCATTCAAGTCTACTCTGCCATTTAATCATGTCTGATCTATCTCTCCTAAATCCATTCTCCTGCCTTCTCCCCATAACCCCTGACACCCGTAATAATGAAGAATTTATCTATCTCTGCCTTTAAAATATTCATTGACGGCCTCCACAGCCTTCTGTGGCAAAGAATTCCACGGATTCACCACCCTCTGACTAAAGAAATTCCTCCTCATCTCCTTCTTAAAGGAACGTCCTTTAATTCTGAGGCTATGACCTCTAGTCCTAGACTCTCCCACTAGTGGAAACATCATCTCCACTTCCACTCTATCCAAGCCTATCTATTCCTTTTCTCCAGAGACGCTGCCTGACCCGCTGAGTTACTCCAGCATTTTGTGTCTATCTTAGGCCCAATGACATCCCCAGAGCACGGCCTCCATAATTAAGCTGCCAATATGGCACTGAAACCTCTGCCCATTTTAACAGCATCAATGTTCCACTTCTTTCATATCTTGTGTTTCACATTTTGCAAACAAATTTAATGATTCGACGCCAAAGCACGTAACATGATCCACGACAGTCTAGGCCATAGATCCATCTGCTAATCTGTACCGAGTTAACTAATCTCATGCTCTGTGGTGGAAGTGCTACATTTGGCCTTGAGTTTTTGGACTAAGGAGCGGAAAAAGGCAACTAAATTGTCCACTTCAAGAAATTGCCCACTTCTGGTTCACATTCATGGGATAAGGTGCAAATGGTGAAAATTAAGCTTAAATGTTTGGCTAGGATCATCCGTTTGTCCAGATTCAGAAACATACAATGAATGAGATGCAAAATGGTGTCACCATTTGCTGAATTGTATCTCGGTCTGACTCATCAAGCCATGAGATATAAGAAGAAACAACTGGGAAAGAGTCAAAGCCAATTTGGAAAGGCTTACAGTCATAGAGCCATACAGCACAAAAACAGGCTCTTTGGTCCAACCATCCATGCCGACCAAGGTGCTCCATCTAAGGTAACACCCAGAGAGTTGCGAATCTGTTGAAATCTTTGCCACAGAAGGCACTGGAGGCCCATTCACTGAATGTTTTCAAGAGAGAGTTAGATATAGCTCTTAGGTCTAACGGAATCAAAGAATATGGGGAGAAAGCAGGAATGGGTTACTGATTTTGGATGATCAGCCATGATCATATTGAATGGCGGTGCTGGTTTGAAGGGCCGAATTGCCTACTCCTGCACCTATTTTCTATGCGTCTATGTTTCTATGTTAAGCTAGTCCCATTTGCCAGCATTTGGTCCATATCCATGCAAGCACATGCTCGACTGTAATACAGACTGCCCTCATGATTTCAAGGGTTTCTTCTGAAGAATCCTTTTGTGGATGCACTTCTGGTGGTGTTAATTATAGTGAACATTTAAAGGCAAAATACTGAGGATGCTGGAACTGAAGATGAACAGAAAGGGTGGAAACACTCCTTAGATCATACTGCATCTGCAGAAAAAGTAAACAGAATTAAAATCAAGTCAAGGGAGCCAGGTCAAGTTTTTAATATGCACCAGCAACTCTTACTGTGTAGGAAAATAACTGCAGATGCTGGTACAAATCGAAGGTATCACAAAATGCTGGAGTAACTCAGCGGGTCAGGCAGCATCTCTGGAGAGAAGGAATGGGTGACCTTTTGGGTCGAGACCCTTCTTCAGACTGATGTCAGGGGGGGCGGGACAAAGAAAGGATATAGGTGGAGACAGGAAGACAGTGGGAGAACTGGGAAGGGGGAGGGGAAGAGAGGGACAGAGGAGCTATCTAAAGTAGGAGAAGTCAATGTTCATACCGCTGGGCTGCAAGTTGCCCAAGTGAAATATGAGGTGCTGTTCCTCCAATTTGCGGTGGGCCTCACTATGACACTGGAGGAGGCCCATGACAGAAAGGTCAGACTGGGAGTGGGAGGGGGAGTTGAAGTGCTCAGCCACCGGGAGATCAGGTTGGTTAAGTCGGACTGAGCAAAGGTGTTGAGCGAAACGATCGCCGAGCCTGCGTTTGGTCTCTTGTAGAGAAGTTGACATCTGGAACAGCGGATACAATAGATGAGGTTGGAGGAGGTGCAGGTGAACCTCTGCCTCACCTGGAAAGACTGGTTGGGTCTTTGGATGGTGTCGAGGGGGGAGATAAAGGGACAGGTGTTGCATCTCCTGCGGTTGCAGGGGAAAGTGCCTGGGGAGGGGTGGTTTGGGTAGGAAGGGACGAGTGGACCAGGGACTAGCAACTCTTACTTGTAGCAGCATAATAGGCTTTTAAATACAATGCACATAGCTAATGTATAATTAAACAAAACAATATATTAATCTTCTTAGGCCCCCTCGGTCATGGCTGACCATGGGTGATGCATCCTAGTTGGCTGCTTGCTCCACACCTCGGCTACAGCAGCGTCACTTGTGGCTGAAAAGACCAATGCGGGGGTTTGTAAGAGTCTCTATCGCAAAGGTCACATTTGTGTGTGGTCTCTGGTTTGTTGAAGTTGCTGCTCTCCTTTCTGCGTGCCCGCTTTTCTGCCGCTGCGTTCATCAGTTTCTCTTCCCCCGTTTTGAGATATTGGTTCAGTGTACCTCTCCACCTCGTACGGTCACCTGCAAGGCTCTCCCAGGACTCCACATCTATGTCGAGCGCCTTCAAATCTCTCTTGCAGACATCCTTGTAACGTAGCCGATGGTTCTCCTCCCAGATGTTAGCTCTCCATAGAGGATGTCTTTTGATATACGGCCATCCTCCATGCGGTGGACATGGCCCAGCCACCACAGCCTGCTCTGCCTGAGTAGAGTGTACATACTCGGAAGGCCAGCGCGAGACAGAATCTCGCGTTGGACACTCTGTCTTGCCAGGATATACCCAGGATACGGTGGATGCTTCTAAGGTGGAAGGTGTTGAGTCTTCTCTCCAGTCTGGCATATGTAGTCCATGTCTCACTGCTATACAGCAGCATGCTGTTGACACAGGCATTGTAGACTGCTATCTTTGTCTTCACTGTCAGCTTTGGATTGGTCCACACTCGAGTTGTGAGGCGAGCGAGAGTTGTAGCTGCCTTCCCGATCCTCTTGTCAATCTCTGTGTCTAAGGAGAGGTTGTCGGTGATGGTGGAGCCAAGGTACGTGAACTGATGGACGGCATTGAGTTCGTAGTCATCGCTGGTGATAACAGGCGGTGCCTCTGTGTCCTGTCCCAGGACGTTCGTCTTCTTCAGGCTGATTGATGGTCAGCCCAAAGTCCTTGTAAGCCTGATAGAAGCGGTCCATCAGTGACTGTAGTTCCTGCTGGGTGTGGGACACAACGGCTGCATCATCGGCAAACAACATGTCTCTGATGAGAGCTTCACATATTTTTGTCTTGGCTCTGAGGCGGGTGAGGTTGAAGAGCCTGCCGTCTGATCTAGTACGCAGGTAGATCCCCTCTGTTGCGGTGCCGAAGGATGTTTCAGGAGCAGAGCGAAGAAAATCCCAAAGAGTGTGGGAGCGAGGACGCAGCCTTGTTTGACGCCACTGCGGATGTCGAAGGGCTCCAAGAAACTGCCATTGAACTGCACTGTCCCCTTCGTGTTGATGTGGAAGGATTCTATCATGCTCTGCAGTTTTGGTGGGCAGCCGATCTTTGGGAGAGCCACAAAGAGTACTAAGCAGGATGTGCTGGAGGAATTTAGCAGGTCGAGATCTACTGGGAGCAAAGAGACCGTTGACGTTTCAAGTCAACACCCTGTATCAGGATGGAGAATACTAACCGGTCCACAGTCTTTAGTTTGCCAATTATTTCTCCAGATAAAGGAAATGGTACTCTGAGGATGCAAGTACTTTTCTTCCCAGTCCACGTGCATGCATTTGAGTCAAGGCCTGAATGGAATACTTCCTCACTTTTACCTTGACCTCCAGGTTACTTCCTACCCACTCCCTGCCTGCTCTGAACATGATCTACGTCGACTGGCAGCTCAATAACAAGCTTTTATGCCTCATGTCTGAGACTAGTGATGGTGCGAAGCTTTTAATCGTTAAACAAGATACAATCTGGCAGAAGCCACAGAGGAGGAGTGAGCTATTAACACATAAGCAATTAAAAAAGGATTTCTTAAAATATTGAACGTTGGCTCGTACATCTTCCTTGTCAGCAAATTAAATTATACACTTAATTTACCACCTTTATTAAATGTCTTTATTTCATCTGCCCAAGGAGAGTCATAGAATTACACAGCGTAGAAACAGGGTCCTCCATTCAAATTGGCCACGTGGACCATTTGCTGCATGTAGCCATGCGCCATTAAATCATTCCTATCCAATAGACAATAGACAATAGACAATAGGTGCAGGAGGAGACCATTCGGCCCTTCGAGCCAGCACCGCCATTCAATGTGATCATGGCTGATCATTCTCAATCAGTACCCCGTTCCTGCCTTCTCCCCATACCCCCTGACTCCACTATCCTTAAGAGCTCTATCCAGCTCTCTCTTGAATGCATTCAGAGAATTGGCCTCCACTGCCTTCTGAGGCAGAGAATTCCACAGATTCACAACTCTCTGACTGAAAAAGTTTTTCCTCATCTCAGTTCTAAATGGCCTACCCCTTATTCTTAAACTGTGGTCCCTTGTTCTGGACTCCCCCAACATTGGAAACACGTTTCCTGCCTCTAACGTGTCCAACCCCTTAATAATCTTATACGTTTCGATAAGATCTCCTCTCATCCTTCTAAATTCCAGTGTATACAAGCCTAGTCGCTCCAGTCTTTCAACATATGACAGTCCCGCCATTCCGGGAATTAACCTAGTAAACCTACGCTGCACGCCCTCATGCAGGTACCTATCCATGCACCTATCTCAACAGATTTTAAACATTGTAATTTCATCCACCTCATCTCGCAGTTTGTTACACATACCCACCACCCTCTGCATAAAAAAGCTGCCCCTTGGGTCCCCTTTAAAATGTTCACTCATTACCATAGACTTTTGAGATACAGCACACAAATAGGCCCTTCAGCCCACCGAGTCCGTGCCGACCAGTGATCACCCTGTAAACTAGCACAATCCTACACACTAGGGACAATTTAAAAACCCACCCTGTCACAGAGAGAACGTACAAACTCCGCACAGAAAGCACCCTTGGAGCTTCTTATGCTCCAATGGAAAAAGACTCAGCCTCTCCAGTTTCTTATTGTAAGTCCGTAAGTTTATAAGACATAGGAGCAATAGACAGTAGACAATAGACAATAGGTGCAGAAGTAGGCCATTCGGCCCTTCGAGCCGGCACTGCCATTCACCATGATCATGGCTGATCAAGCACAATCAGTACCCTGTTCTTGCCTTCTCCCCATATCCCCTGACTCCGCTATCATTAAGCGCTCTATCTAACTCTCTCTTGAAAGCATCCAGAGAATTGGCCACTGCCTTCTGAGGCAGAGAATTCCACAACTTCACAACTCTCTGAGTGAAAAAGTTCTTCCTCATCTCCGTTCTAAATGGCCTACCCCTTATTCTTAAACTCTGGCCCCTGGTTCGGGACTCCCCGAACATCGGGAACATGTTTCCTGCCTCTAGCGTGTCCAATCCCTTAATGAACTATATGTTTCAATAAGATCCCCTCTCATCCTTCTAAATTCCAGAGTGTACAAGCCCAGTCGCTCCAGTCTGTCAACTTACGACAGTCCCGCCATTCCGGGAATTAACCTCGTGAACCTATGCTGCACTCCTTCAATAGCAAGAATGTCCTTCCTCAAGTTTGGAGACCAAAACTGCACACAATACTCCAGGTGTGGTCTCACTGGGGCCCTGTACAACTGCAGAAGGACCTATTTGCTCCTATACTCAACTCCCCTTGTTATGAAGGCCAACATTCCATTGGCTTTCTTCTCTGCCTGCTGTACCTGCATGCTTCCTTTCAGTGACTGATGCACTAGGACACCCAGATCTCGTTGTACTTCCCCTTTCCCTAACTTGACACCATTCAGATAATAATCTACCTTCCTGTTCTTACCACCAAAATGGATAACCTCACATTTATCCACATTAAACTGCATCTGCCATGCATCCGCCCACTCACACAACCTGCCCAAGTCACCCTGCAACCTCATAGCATCTTCCTCACAGTTCAAACTGTCACCCAGCTTTGTGTCATCTGTAAATTTGCCAATGTTACTTTTAATCCCTTCATCCAAGTCATTAATGTATATTGTAAATAGCTGTGGTCCCAGCACCGAGCCTTGCGGTACCCCACTAGTCACTGCCTGCCATTCTGAAAGGGACCCATTTATCCCCACTCTTTGCTTTCTGTCTGCCAACCAAATTTCTCTCCATGTCAGTACCCTACCCCCAATACCATGTGCTCTAATTTTGCCCACCAATCTCCTATGTGGGATCTTGTCAAAGGCTTGTCGGAGCAGAATTAGGCCATTCGGCCCATCAAATCTGTTCCACCGTTCAATCATGGTTGATCTATCTTTCCCTCTCAACCCCATTCTCCTGCCTTCTCCCCGTAACTTTTGACACCCTTACTAATCAAGAACCTATCAATCACGATTTTAAAAATAGCCAAAGACTTGGCCTGGACAGTGTCTGTGACAATGAATTCCACAGATTCATCACCCTCTGGCTAAATAAATTCCTCCTCATCGCCTTTCTAAAGGTACGTTCTTTTATTCTGAAGCTATACCCTCTGGTCCTAGACTCTCCCAATAGTGGAAATGTCCTCTCCACATTCACTCTATCCAAGCTTTTCGTTATTCGGTAAGTTTCAATGTGGTCCCCCATCATCCATCTAAATTCCAACAAGTACAGGCCCAGAGCCATCAAATGCTCATCATACACTAACCCAATTATCCACAGGATTATTACACCAAGTACGGTCTCACTAACAATTTGTAAATTGATAACATGACATCCCTGCTCCGGTACTCAGTGTGCTGACTGATGAAATGCCAAACACCTTTGTCAACACTTGCATCCCCTCTCTCTCCATCGCTCCCCCACCCGCCGTACGAGCTTCAAAGTCGTCTTTTGAGTCTCATTGTCTGTAACTCATTTTCACCTAGCCCACATCTAACAATGGCCTCTTTCCTTTATCATCACTTTTTTGCATATCTTTCATTCATTTGTTCTATATCTCTCTACATCACCGTCTATATCTCTCGTTTCCCTTTCCCCAGAGTCTCGACCCGAAACATCAAGATTTTTCGAAAAGGATCTATTCCTTTTCTCCAGCGATGCTGCCTGACCCACTGAGTTACTCCAGCTTTTTGTGTCTGTCTGCCTGTGTCACCAGGAAACTATGCACCCTCACTATCTCTATTGCATACAACACTCACACATCCAAGTTAAACTCCATTCCGCCATTCCTTGGCCCATTTCCTGGGTTCATACTGCATTCTCATCCAAATCATTAATATAGATGACAGTAAACTGTGGACCCAGCACCGACCCCTACATCACACCAGTGGTCACAGGCCTCCTATTTAAATAACCACCCACCACCCTCTAACTCCTACCGCTAGGCCAATTTTGTATCTAATTGGCCAACTCACCCTGGATCCCAAGTTATCTAACCTTCTGGACTAATCTATCATACGGGGCCTTGTCAAAGACCTTGTCAAAGACCTTGTCAAAGGCCTTGATAAAGGCCTTGATAAAGTCCAAGCAGCATATCCACCACCCTAGCTCGTTCATCTTCTTTGTCACAATTTCAAAATTCTCAATCAAATTCACGAGACATGATTTCCTACAAGATAAAGCCATGCTGACTATCCTTTATCAGCCCTTGCCAGTCCAAAATATTGGTCAATTCTGCCCCTCAGAATCCCTTCCAGTAACTTTGTCGCCATCGATGTGGATCTCAGATGATGAATAATAACTCTCCTCTCATATCAGGGAGATTCCAGGTTGACAACTGAAATGACCATGAGTGGCTGGTGCCAGTAAGACTGCAACCAATGACTATAAACCGTTGGACCTCAAATCCCTTGGGTCAGGGACAAAGGGAAACAGACAAAGCTCTCAGACGACTCAGACTCAAACAAAACTGCAGATGCTGGAATCAGGAGCAAAAAATATAGAGTTATGGAGTCATACAATACAGAAACAGGCCCTTCAGCCCAACTCATCTACGCCGACCAAGATGCCCCATCTAAGTTACTCCAATTTGCCCTGCATTTGGCCCAAATCCACACTTAACCTTGCCTATCTGTGTACTGAGTGTGTCCAAGTATCTTTTAAAAGTTGTTATTACACCAGTCCCATTGTGCCTGTTGGAGGAATTCAGCGGGTCAGGCAGTATCTGTGGAGGCAAAGGAAAGGTCGAGGCCTTATATCGGGTCTCAGGCAGCTTCTTCACCCAAAATGTCAACCGTACCTTTGAGTCCACGAATGCTGTTTGATCAGCCGGTGCTCTCCAGCAGTTTATTTTTTGCCCGTTGCTTGTTGCCTGATGATTGCTGAAAGGTTCATGTGTACGGACATTGGTGTGGGACAGGGTTACTCTTGCAAATCCCCCCCTCACCGACCGTCTAAATATGATCAGACTGCCTGCTGAGACTCACCAAGAAAAAAAGCAGTGACGCAGTCTGCTAAAGGCCCTTTGTCAGAATGAGATTCCACAGGGCCACTTATCGAGACTGCGACAGACTGGCCACGTTACTCAAACACAGACTGATACCCAGATATCCATAGTTTTTTTTAAAAAGGAGAGTGTACTCAGCACAAGCCAGTGTGAACAAAGGGAAGCAGTCAAAGAGATTCACTTGCAGTCAAAATGTCTGAATTCTGGAGGCATCGCAGAGGCAGACGGTACACCCATGTGGGGAAATAAACCTAATCCACCTCGCCTGGATTTAAAGCTTGGCTCGCAGCCAGTTAGAATATCTACTTATATGGCACGGCTGTGAATTTCTCAGCTGCGCGGGGTCCTAATGTCCACGCTGATATGTTTCTTCATAGTGCTGCAATGAAGATACTGCCTGACACACCGATGCCAGTCTAAACTCTGAATCAATACGTTAATATTCAAGTGCCATTAAAGTAATGAATGAAGAACTCCAGGCTCGTGCTTCAGCGCAGTACTGAATGAATGAAGGCAGTGTTCCTATAAAATCAGGTACAGGTCCACCACCCATTCGCCTGCATCCTTGGTTCCGGAATCTTTTTGGACCAACAGAGGTCATGACTTCCGAGGGGAGTCCAACTGTACGGGAATGGTACCAGGGACCAAGGTACCGGCCCAGAACGTCAGCCTCGGAAGTCGGCTAAGGGAAGGGATCTGCCGGCTCTGGCCTGGCCGGAGTTCCAGAGCCCCAGCCGCAGCGTGCAAATTTGACCCACCGATTAACTGAGGGAATGGATCTGCAGGGGACAAGTTCAACCCACTGATCGGCACAGAAGTCCCAATGAGGTTGAGATCGGCCGTCTCACCTGGCCTAGGCACCACATTTTTGGGGGGGGGGATTTCCAGTGGGGGCATTTTAAGTGCACCCTTGTAATTCTGTCCAGATTAATGGAGGTGGTGGACCACGAGTTGATGGAAAATCGGTGGTGGACCTGTATTACACTCAGGCTACATCCACCTTCCAGTGTAACAGATCTCATTGGACTATTCTGAGGAGAAAAGAAGCTCTCCTCAGAAAAGTGGCCAATATTTATTGTTGTGAACAACACCGGGTAGCAACAGCAATGGTTGCCTCGCCAAAAGTCTGTCTGTCCCTTCCTTCTTTGTTGTTTGTTTGTATGTGTTAAATGTATGTTTTTAGGGTTCTTTAGCTGGTTTTATGTGGGGGTGGCGGGGGGGGGGGGGGGAGTTGGGGGAATCCTTTTCTAGTCCCTTACCTCGACGGAGATGCGATTTTTTCCTGTATCGTATCTCCATCCGCACTGCGGCTTAACATCAATAAGGTGGCAGCCATTGCTGGAGACCGACTTCGAGAGCACCACTGCAGGAGTCTGTGGACTTTAACATCGCAGAGCTTGCGATCCCTGTCGGGGATTGACTTTGGGGCTCCAACCGCGGGTGCCTGCTTGACTTTGCGGAGCTCACGGTCTCTGTTTAGAGACCGACTTCAGGAACTCCAACCCGCAGGAGCTTCGATCGCCCCGACGCGGGAGCTTCGATCGCCCCGACATGGGAGCCTCAGAATTAAAGGATGTTCCTGTAGGAAGGAGATGAGGAGGAATTTCTTCAGTCAGAGGGTGGTGAACCTGTGAAATTCTTTGCCACAAAAGGCTGTGGAGGCTAAAGGCCCTGACCCAGTTAGGCATTTTTTAAGGCGACTGCCGGCGACTGTCATAGTCGTAGCAGGTCGCCGAAAAATTGGCGACTGGACCCCCCCTACGACAATGTCTACGACAGGCTACAACAACCTACCACCAAGTCAACGTCAAATTTGGCAAGCTACCGAAAACCGGCGACCCAATCGTCGCAAGTAGAACATCAATCTACTGCCGCACCTACGACAACCTATCACCACAGAGGAGACAACCTACGACAACCGAAGTCAACCTACGTCCACCCGCGACAAGCTAGGACAAGCTACGACCCTGAAGACTGAAGACAACTGAAGACAATTCCCGTTTCACCCACTTTCCCTATAAAAGGGGGTGTACGGTAATGTTTCCAATCATTCTGCATCATGACTATTTGAAAGTGATGCCACGAGAAACTACTCTGAAATACAATAACTTCATACATCAATTTTCCGTCAAAATGTCAAGAATTTTCTTTATTGATATTCAAACAATAAAGGTTGATAAGAACATATGTGCATACAAAAATATTGTAATAAACTTCAATAAATTTCAATAAACTTCAAACTTTAAAATTCAAACTTTAAACAGAATACAAGAGCAAATACATACAAAACCTAACATCATTTATGGACACAATAGACAATAGACAATAGACAATAGACAATAGGTGCAGGAGTAGGCCATTCAGCCCTTCGAGCCAGCACCGCCATTCAATGCGATCATGGCTGATCACTCTCAATCAGTACCCCGTTCCTGCCTTCTCCCCATACCCCCTCACTCCGCTATCCTTAAGAGCTCTATCCAGCTCTCTCTTGAAAGCATCCAACGAACTGGCCTCCACTGCCTTCTGAGGCAGAGAATTCCACACCTTCACCACCCTCTGACTGAAAAAGTTCTTCCTTGTCTCCGTTCTAAATGGCCTACCCCTTATTCTTAAACTGTGGCCCCTTGTTCTGGACTCCCCCAACATTGGGAACATGTTATCTGCCTCTAATGTGTCCAATCCCCTAATTATCTTATATGTTTCAATAAGATCCCCCCTCATCCTTCTAAATTCCAGTGTATACAAGCCCATTACACTGCTGGATGATCAGATGAAGTCCACACTTGGAATTCGCCGAAGTCAGCACCGGCGACAACCTACGTCACCTGGCGACAACCTACGTCACCTGGCAACAACCTACGTCACCTGGCGACAACCTACGTCACCTGGCGACAACCTACGTCACCTGGCGACAACCTACGTCACCTGGCGACAACCTACGTCACCTGGCGACAACCTACGTCACCTGGCGACAACCTACGTCACCTGGCAACAACCTACGACAGCGCCCACGTCAGGAGACGTCAAGCTACGCTCATTGGCGTCAAACCAACAGTCGCCGAAAATTTTCAAGCCTTCACAAAATACAGCGGCGACCATAAAAACGCTACGACTCTTTGGAGACTACTCACGAACATGCCCCCGACACCCCGGCGACCGTGTGGCGACAGCCTAGTCGCCTGTAGTCACCTAAAAAAATCGCCGAACTGAGACAGGGGCTCAAGTCAATGGATATTTTTAAGGCAGAGATAGATAGATTCTTGATTAGTGCGGGTGTCAGGGGTTATGGGGAGAAGGCAAGTTCATGGGGTTAGGAGGGAGATATAGATCAGCCATGATTGAATGGTGGAGTAGACTTAATGGGCCAAATTCTCTGGAATTCTCTGCCACAGAAGGTAGTTGAGGCCAGTTCATTGGCTATATTTAAGAGGGAGTTAGATGTGGCCCTTGTGGCTAAAGGGATCAGGGGGTATGGAGAGAAGGCAGGTACGGGATACTGAGTTGGATGAACAGCCATGATCATATTGAATGGCGGTGCAGGCTCGAAGGGCCGAATGGCCTACTCCTGCACCTATTTTCTATGTTTCTATGTTAAATGGCCTAATTCTGCTCCTATCACTTATGACCTTATGATCACCATTTGCTGGTTGCCATGGTTCTCCACGTGGACTTGGAAAAGATGTTTCCACTAGTAGGAGAGAACTAGAACCAGAGGGCACAGCCTCAGTATAAAAGGACATACCTTCAGAATAGAGATGAGAAGGAATTTCTTTAGTCTGAGGGGTGGTAAATCTGTGGAATTCATTGCCATATACGGCTGTGGAAGCCAAGTCATTGGGTAGTATTTTTAAAGCAAAGATTGATATATTCTTGATTAGTGTGAAAGATTCCAGGGAGAAAGTAGGAAAATGGGGTTGGGAGAGAAAAATAATCAGCCATTGTGGATTGAATGGTGGAGTGGGCTCAATGGCCTGAATGGCCTAATTCTAAACTAAACTAAACTAAACTAAACTAACCTATGTCTTGTGGTCCTGATCTCAACAATAGCAAAGAAGAGTGGGAAGCCAGAGGATTAGGACTCTTTTAAAGAGCAACGGAAGATGACTAAAAAGGCAATAAGGGGAGAAAAGATGAGGTAAGAGGGTAAACTAGCCAATAATATAAAGGTGGATAGTAAAAGCTTTTTTAGGTATGTGAAGAGGAAAAAAATAGTCAAGGCAAATGTGGGTCCATTGAAGACAGAAGCAGGGGAATTTATTACGGGGATCAAAGAAATGGCAGACGAGTTGAACCGGTACTTTGATCTGTCTTCACTAAGGAAGATACAAACAATCTCCCAGATGTTCTAGTGGCCAGAGATCCTAGGGTAATGGAGGAACTGAAGGAAATTCACATTGGGCAGGAAATGGTGTTGGGTAGACTGATGGGACTGAAGGCTGATAAATCCCCAGGGCCTGACGGTCTGCATCCCAGGGTACTTAAGGAGGTGGCTCTAGAAATCGTAGATGCATTGGTGATCATTTTCCAATGTTCTATAGATTCAGGATCAGTTCCTGTGGATTGGAGGGTAGCTAATGTTATCCCACTTTTTAAGGGCGGGAGAGAGAAAACGAGAAATTATAGACCAGTTAGTCTGACATCAATGGTGGGGAAGATGCTGGAGTCAATTATAAAAGAAGAAATTGCGGAGCATTTGGATAGCAGTAACAGGATCATTCCGAGTCAGCATGGATTTACGAAGGGGAAATCATGCTTGACTAATCTACTGGAATTTTTTGAGGATGTAACTAGGAAAATTGACAGGGGAGAGTCAGTGGATGTGGTGTACCTCGACTTTCAGAAAGCCTTCGACAAGGTCCCACATAGGAGATTAGTGGGCAAAATTAGAGCACATGGTATTGGGGGTAGGGTACTGACATGGATAGAAAATTGATTGGCAGACAGAAAGCAAAGAGTGGGGATAAATGGGTCCCTTTCAGAATGGCAGGCAGTAACTAGTGGGGTACCGCAAGGCTCGGTGCTGGGACCGCAGCTATTTACAATATACATTAATGACTTGAATGAAGGGATTAAAAGTACCATTAGCAAATTTGCAGATGATACAAAGCTAGGTGGCAGTGTCAACTGTGAGGAAGATGCTATAAGGTTGCAGGGTGACTTGGACAGGTTGTGTGAGTGGACGGATACATGGCAGATGCAGTTTAATGTGGATAAGTGTGATGTTATCCACTTTGGTGGTAAGAATAGGAAGACAGATTATTATCTGAATGGTGTCAAGTTAGGAAAAGGGGACGTACAACGAGATCGGGGTGTCCTAGTGCATCAGTCACTGAAAGGAAGCATGCAGGCACAGCAGGCAGTGAAGAAAGCCAATGGAATGTTGGCCTTCATAACAAGAGGAGTTGAGTACAGGAGCAAAGAGGTCCTTCTGCAGTTGTACAGGGCCCTAGTGAGACCACACCTGGAGTACTGTATGCAGTTTAGGTCTCCAAATTTGAGGAAGGATATTCTTGCTATTGAGGGCGTGCAGCGTAGGTTTACTAGGTTAATTCCCGGAATGGCAGGACTGTCATATGTTGAAAGACTGGAGCGACTAGGCTTGTATACACTGGAATTTAGAAGGATGAGAGGGGATCTTATCGAAACATATAAGATTATTAAGGGGTTGGACACGTTAGAGGCAGGAAACATGTTACCAATGTTGGGGGAGTCCAGAACCAGGGACCACAGTTTAAGAATAAGGGGTAGGCCATTTAGAACGGAGATGAGGAAAAACGTTTTCAGTCAGAGAGTTGTAAATCTGTGGAATTCATTGCCTCAGAAGGCAGTGGAGGCCAATTCTCTGAATGCGTTCAAGAGCTAGATAGAGCTCTTAAGGATAGCGGAGTCAGGGGGTATGGGGAGAAGGCAGGAATGGGGTACTGATTGAAAATGATCAGCCATGATCACATTGAATGGTGGTGCTGGCTCGAAGGGCTGAATGGCCTACTCCTGCACCTATTGTCTATTGTCTATTGTCTATTGTTCACTGTTCTGAACCCAGGAACAAGCAAATGCAGCAAGTAACAACTGCTGTTGGAAGATTATCATCTTGAGGAAAGATACTCTTTGGTCTGCTCTAATTTTTTTAAATCTATCAAAGGTATGGAGTGGTCCACAAAATGAAAGCTGCATTCAGACACATTTCAAAGTGTGGGACAATGTGTTGGCGGGCACACTGAAGCTTCGTGCAGTCACTACAAGTACACTCTGGGGAAAGGCCGCAGCACAAGGTGTTCCTGCCATTGGACCACGAGTGGCTGGGCCCTGACTAACAACCTCTCAAGCTAATTGCTGACAGATTTGTTTGGGATTGAGAAGCTGACGACATCTTGATATATTGTAAATAATATAAATAGACGTGATGAGATGCTCAGGATAAATAAAGAAAATGTAAGGTTCTTTTGTATAATTGTATATTTCATGAATAAACTATATTTTGGAGGGGAGTGGGTGGGGAAAGCAAGAAATTGGTTGCCTTTGCAAACAGGCTCATTTTCAGATCCACTAACTGGAAAAAATAATTACAGGCACCTTGCGTTTTAGATGCGCTCATATTTACAGCCGTTTAAATTGATATGTTTAATTTTCACTGGTTTCCAGGAACTTAACCCACATATAAAAGATGAGGTGTCTATACATGTTTGTGAATGTCTGATCCCATTTCAGATACGTGTTAAATTTACGTATTACTTTAAACATGTGATTTGGAGACCTTCCCTGAACAATCAGACTGAATTAAACATCAGTTTAATCTGGACTTCCTCCCTGGCAGGGAGTACAAAATGGAGTTTTAAGCAGAGAGTATTAAGTAATGTTTTTAAACCTCCATTGGGTTATCCCTCGTGTATAACTTTGGAAAACAAATTCAAAGTAGGAATATTCCTCATAATACTGGCAACTTCCTGGATAACTCCCACACTTCTGCCAACTTTTCCAGGCATATTGTTTTATTTATTTAACCGATTGCTCACATAATCGTTGGTATTTTACTTTCAAAGTTCCTCCAAACCTCCTTTGAAGGTAGTGTGTCCTGCCCCCTGCCCACTCAAGTAGCTCGATGACGTGTCTGTACTTCACAAGTGACACAATGTGCATTGGCAAGTTATTTGATCATGGAGTGCATCACAGCCAATCCAAACTGTGTTGCTTCCAGACAATCACGGTCAAGTGTTTTACAGCAAAAGCCCAATAAAAGTTAGGAGTACTGAGTGATGTTTCTTTTCCTTTGCCCTGGAATCTTGAAGTCAATTGGAACGTCTCAAGTTGATACCAGTGAACAACACCGGTCAGAAAGTGAAGCTAAGCAGTTCTCAGTTGCTGAAGTTGATGTATCATATAATGTATTTTCATTACCATGCCCAGGGCATTTCCCATCCAAGTCACACCGAGCACTTCATGAACTTAAAATTGTAAAAGGAGAGTGTCTGACACAATCAGTATAAATGGGTTAAAATAACAATATTAGCAATATGACTAATGGTAACAAATGTAAGTTACTTTCACCACTGCAGTGCCATTTTTTATCATGATTATCAAAAAATGTAACTTACCTTTAACTTCCTAGGCCCTCATGGTATTAATCTGTGGTATACATCATATTGTATAGATCAGATGCTCAACCCCATAGGGGTAAGTCAAATCCAATGCAAGCCTTCTTTCCAGCCAAGCTGTGGATCACCTGTTCTTTAAACCATCAGTTGAAACTGTGAGTAGGACGGAACTGCAAATGCTGGTTTACACCAAAGATAGACAAAATGCTGGAGAAACTCAGCGGGACAGGCTGAGTCTCTGGAGAGAAGGAATGGGTGACTTTTCGGGTCGAGACCCTTCCTCAGACTGAGGGTCTGGGGAGAGGGAGACAGAGAGATGTGGAAAGGAAAGGTAATGAAAACGAGAGAAACAATACGTTTGATTAGTACGGGTGTCAGGGGTAGAGGGGGGAGAAGGCAGGAGAATGAGAATGAGAGGAAAAGATAGATCAGCCATGATGGAATGGTGGAGTAGACTTGATGGGCCTAATTCTGCTCCTATAACTTATAAAGTTACAAACTGTTCAGTAGATTAGCTTGTGAGATTTGTTAAATAAATCAAAGAGCTGTATTACCAGGATTGCAGGCAATCAGTTAGGATGTAGCTTTAGCTCCCAGGTATCGGGACTTTAGATTTAGATTTTTTTAGATTTAGAGATACAGCGCGGAAACAGGCCCTTCGGCCCACCGAGTCCGCACCGCCCAGCGATCCCCGCACATTAACACTATCCTACACACACTAGGGACAATTTTCACACTTTATCCAGTCAATTAACCTACATACCTGTACATCTTTGGAGTGTGGGAGGAAACCGAAGATCTCGGAGAAAACCCACGCAGGTCACGGGGAGAACGTACAAACTCCGTACAGGCGGCACCCGTACGTAGTCAGGACTCTTCTCTATTTAGTCCCCGCAAAATACTACAGATCCTCAAGGCCGCAAGGAGTGAGAGCTTCAGTTGTCAATGTTCGTATGGTTACATACAGGTCAGTCAGCTCTTTGGTTGGCAGATTTGTCATCTCATTTATCTGAACCTCCTTCTGGGAAAGTAGAGAAAGAGTATTGTGCCTTCAGTAGCAGCCTGTCCCCCTTTCAAAGTCACCAAGCCTGAGAGCAGACCAGTTAATTGCAACCCAGTCACTCCCACTTCTCCCTCCAAACAGCGGGCAATGGTACAGAAGTGTGGAAACGTACACCTCTAGATTCAGGTGTGTCGGAAGGACCGCAGATGCTGGTTTCAACCGAAGATGGACAAGAAATGCTGGAGGAACTCAGCAGGTGAGGCAACATCTCTGGAGAGAAGGAATTTCTTCCCTCCAGAGATGCTGCCTGTCCCGTTGAGTTACTCCAGCATTTTGTGCCTACTGCCAGATTCAGGGACAGTTTCTTCCCAGCTATTATCAGGCAACTGAATCATCCTACCAACAACTAAAGAGCGGTCCTGAGCTACTATTTTT